>NC_091557.1:28846442-28856442 GCF_042767895.1 Penaeus vannamei
TCGGCGCTGATCACCCCCCACCTGCCTCACCCCCCCTCCTTCCACCTGCACCTCACGCTCAGCAGAGAGACCTCAGTCGCGCAGCCGTCCGACTCGGAGGCGGATGAGAGGCTCTTGGACAACAGTTCCTGTGTTAGTAGTGATTTAGGCGGCGATTCCGCGAGTGATTTCGAATACCGTGACGACCGCGGCGCGAGTGTGAAGTGCGTGAAGAGTGACTTGAAGGAGGGAAGAAAGAGTGAAGATGGTGAGGCGAGTGTGTTAGGAGCGGAGTGTAAGAGGGATCATGGCGGCCCAGGTGGGGGGGAGGAGGCTCCTAGGTCCCCCCGCATAGCAGCAGCTACCACCGCGCACGCACACCCCAGCCACAACACACGCCCGTCCCCGCCCCAGCCAGCGCCAAGGAGGACCATGAGTGCCCTACGATCACAACACAAGCTTCCCGCCGAGGCCTCGCAACCCCAAGAAAATGGCGGTGATCTCGACGCATCGGAGAGAGTTATCCCGTCCGAGGGCGCGTCGCAGACAGATTCCCCCGCTGCTCCGATCTCACTTGTCCCCGAGGACGATAGCCCGCCCTCGAGCAACACCAGCGAGGCCGAGGACACGGATGAGGAGATGCACGTGTCTCGAAGTTACAACATCTCTCTAGTCGGTGAAGTTGATGGCGGAAGCGAGACGGAAAACCTCCCTGAAGGTGAGGTTGGCAAACACCTCGAAGCCGAAGAACACGACAGTTCCACCTCGTCCTCAAGTGGTAGTGACACAGACGAGGAAAAGCACGTTAGCAGAGAGTATACCCTCACTAGGTCTTCCTCGACCGACTCCGGTCTCGAAAAGGCTCACAGCGAAGCCCTCGACGACGAGGAAGACGAGGAGAGCCCGCCGGTGGTTAGCCTCAAGCAGGAGGTCAACGTCATCGAGGCTGTCAATGAAGCAGTCAGCGCAGATATTGTTGACACTACCTTTGATGACGTCACGGCCGGCGGGGGTGAGGGAGAGGAGAAGGAGGAGGAAGCGACGGCTGTGGCTGTAAACAAAGTGCTGTGTGATCTTTCTGAGGGCGACGGAGTGGATGGGAACGCAGAGGTGGAAACAACAGATAATAGCGTGGAAGAAACAGTGGAAAAAGAAGAAAATTCAAGCCAGCATGTCGAAACCAGGGACGTGCAACAGAGTGAAGCAGTTGCTAGTGTTCGTGAGACCGAGGAATGCAATGAGGAATCCGTCAGTGTTTTGGCAGAAGCCGAGGGAGAGGGAGTTGTGGTGGAGGGAGATGGAGTAGTGAATGAGGGGGAGAATGTGCTGAAGAAAACCGAAGTGGCTAGTACTAGTGAAAGTGGTGATGTGAGTGTAGAAAAGTGTGAGGTGACGAGTGGAGATAATATGGTAGAAGATGAAAAAATGGTGCAAAGTGTAGAGGGTAATGATGGTGCTGTAGTGAGTGTGAGTGATGGCGCACGTGTCGAGGGTGACGTAAGTGTTGATAATGCTGACACGAGTACCGAGACGAGCGCAGTGAGTGAGGCGGAGGCGGCGCTCGCCCAGGACGAAAAAACGAGTCCTGTTGAGGAGAATGCGACCAGCAGCGTGTCTGCTGATCCCTCCGAAGAAGACAAAACAGTAGCGTCTGGAGGCGCGCTGGACGACAGTGCTAATAATGAGGGTGCTGATGAGCCCTGCCGAGAAGAGGTCACTCAGGCAGAGGTCACCGAGTCCTCTAGTCAGGCAGAGGCTGTCCCCGAAGGCTCCGCGCCTCCTGTAGACTCCCGGGAGGAGGCGACGCCAGAGGAAGAACCCGTGAATGAGGAGGCCGCTGTAGCCCCGGGCGGAGACACGAGTCCCGAGGAGGTACCCTCGGGCTCTCACGACGACGGGGCTGCGGGCGGCGGTGGGTCGGCCGCGCTCGGCGACGAGGCGGCTGTGTGCGAAGAGGGCGAGGCAGAGGCTGGTCCTGCTGCTACGCCCTCAGGAGACGCCTTGACCGTCTCCGCGAGAGAGAGTGAGCCGACGCGAGAAAGTGAAGGGTCGGGGACTGATGCTGAAAGTAACTCCGGCGTGGCAACCCTCAGCGGTGGCGGCGGCGGAGAGAGCCCCGAACCTGCTGGCACTAGTGCTGTCGACGCCGGAAGTGTACAAGTGGAACACAGCGCTGCTGCCTCCGCCAACCACACGTCAGTACCACATGACGCGCCTGCGGGCCCGCACACGTCGCCTCTCGCTCCGAGCGCTGACACCGCTAACCCGCAGTCGCAGCCCGAGGATACCGAAGCGCTGCCTTGCGTTGCGAAGGATTCCACGCAGGAGGACGGCGTGAAGTGTGAGAGTGAAGTGAACAGTGCTGGGAGGGAGTCGAGTGAGTCGGGGCACTCCAGCGCGGGCGAAAGCGAGGTGGAGCCCGACGACCAAGGGAACGTGGTGAAGATTAGTGTAACGGAGCAAGACCACGATCCTCCTGACGATGGTGTCAGCATCCCTGTGGGCGTGGTGGGCGGTGAGGGCGTAAAACAGGAAGTGAGAAGATTTGCTGTACGGCGAGTACGCTCTCCCGAAGTGGTGTCGCGCCACACGCCGCCCGTGCCCTCCAGACGCACCAAACGGTCCTCCTCCTCCGACGGCGTCTCCTCCTCCTCTGACATCGAGAGATCCGACGCCGACGCCAGTGACTCCGCTGACACCGTGGTGGAAGGAGGAAAGCTCCACGCCGAGCTACGCAGATTCGCGCTCCAGCAGCGGCCCAACCTGCACGACCACGACGACAAGAGTCGTGACTCAGACGGGCCCTCGTCCGCAGACTCCGTCCTCCACGGCGCAGACAGCGAGTCTCAGTGCTCCGACAACAGCGAGGAAGGGAACCTGGTGTCCATCGTGTCCGTGGGCGACGAGGACGACTCCAACACGCGCCTCTCCTCGCACGGCAGGATCTACATTCGCTCCGACTCCACGGACTCGGACGTGCAGATCAAGCCCACGTGCATCGTCGTGACCGGCTCCTCCGGGGCCGAGTCCGGCGAGGACGGAGACGCCGACGGCGATGGCATCAACGTGAACGCCGAGAGGAACATCAAAAATGAAGGCAACGACGTCACGATTCTGGAGGTGACGAGCGACGGCCGCCGAGGGCACGTCATGTCCGTGCACGTCACGAGCCCGGATTCGTCGCGGAGCGCCTCGCCCGCGCGCCGCAGCCAGGTGAGCGAGCTGCAGTCCATGATTCTGACCACGCGAGAGAGGCAGCAGCAGTTCCGGCGATCGCCCACGGAGATGAAGGAGTCGTCCTCCGGCCTCGCCAACTACTTCACCCTCACCCTTGGCACCGACTCGCCGCACGCGCCGCGCCGCTTCAACAAAACCCCGGAGATTCGACGTCGGAAGGTCGACCGTCCCGAAATCGTTGAGTCTCCCGCAACCACGAGTCCCACTAGCCCCAACCCGACGCCGGACCACTCCGAGGGTGACCTCCTTGCCTACGAGGAGCACCACGGTATCGACATCGAGGAGGACTATTCCATCCCTCACGATTATGACTCTGGGGAGGATGCCGAGCGGATCGTGCCCTTCCCGGACGAGGCGATGTTCGAGGAGGACATCTCGTTCGACGAGGCACACCACTTCAACGAGGCCGACGAGTTCAGTGGCGGTGACTCGTTCATCGAGAATGAAGTCGACGGAAAGTTCGACTCCATGGAGGATGGCGAGTCCATTCACAGCGAGTCTTACTACAGCGAGTCCTCCGGCGACGAGATCATGGAGCGCGAGGACGAGCTCCGAGGCTACTGCAACCGAGCCATCGACTTCACGCTCCACACCATCATCGAGGAGAGCTGCGAGGAGAGCGACTACGAGAGGAAGCCCAAGGATGAGGACGGAGCGAAGGCGGCGCCATCGGAGCTCGAAAAGTACTTCTACTACGGCCTCGGAAACGGCCCGGTGGACCCTATGAGGTACGCCAACGAGGAGAGCGAATACAGCGACACCTTCTCCGAGACGTCGAGCTCCATCTTCAGCGAAGGGCTCGACGTCGACTCGAAGTTCGACGAGGATATAGATCCTGCGGAGTTGGCCTCGTCTCGCTTGGAAAAATACTTCCTCTTGAGGTTTGAAAGACAGCCGTCCATCAGGTCTGTCGGGGAGGACTCGGAGCTCCACACCGACGAGAGCGGCTCCGTCGGGAGTGACTCTGAGGGTTCCCCGAGCCCTGAGCAACCCCGTAAGAAGCTGGTGAGAAGACCGCGGGGGTTCCGGCCGGGCGTCGCGAACAGGTGCCTCGCCACGAGCGAGAGGGCCGACGGCGCGCCCAGCGACGGCTCCCACCACTCCGAGGGGGACGAGGTCGATAGGACCCTCGTCAGCGGCGAGGACGAGGGCTCCACCGAATCCGAGGAGACCGCCTTCGACAAAGCCGACGGTCAGTTCGACACCATCAAGCGAAGAAAAAAGAAAAAGAGTTCTAGTGATTATTCTGATAAGAGATCTGATAGTGATAAGAGTGAACTTCGAGGCCTTGAGCATATCGATATCGAACATAGAGAGGAAATCTGTGATCTAAAAAACGCTGAGGCGCTAAAGTCCCTGGTGCAGGAAGCCGAGAAAGTGACCAAAAGAGTGACGATAGAATGTGATAAAGATGGCAGAGAGAAGCACGACGAGAAGGAGGAGAAGGAGGGCGACCTCGCCGACAGAAAGTATCAAAGTCGAGACAGCGGTTTCATCGGCAGCTCGGACGACCTCCTCAAGGATAAGCCGGAGGATACCTCGAAGGAGCAGAAGGCCGGCATGTCCTCCGAGTCCAGCCTAGAGGACGGCGAGGGCTCGAGGTCGAAGGATAAGGACCAGGACCCGCTGTCCAAGGGCGAGGAGAACAAGAGCGACAGCTTCGACAACGACAGCAACAACAACAAGTCGGAGAACGAGGAGCGCAGCGGCGGCGAGGGGAAGGTGTCGAGGTCGAGCACAGGCTCTTCGGTCGACCTGCCGCCCTTCTGCCCCAACAAGGCCCGCAACAAGATCTGCCGCAAGGACTCCTTCAACAACTGGAGTTCCGACGAGGAGACCAACATGATGATGAGCAAGATGCGCGCTTTCTTCAAGACGATGATCTCAAACACCCGCGAAGCCCCCAAGGGCCAGCGGGTGAAGCCTCCCCAGCTGCTGGCTTTCGAGGCGAAACTCACCAACCTCATGAAGACCGTCCCGGGCATCAATGACGAGCAGGTGAAGGAAATCGTCGAGTACCTGAGCTCTGAAGACACGTGGAGTGACTCCTACGACTCTTCAGACTACACAAGCAGCGACCTGGAAGGCGCCTACGCCCTGCTGGATCAGGCCGACCCTGAGATGAAGAGCGACCTCCAGGAGCAGATATCCGCCTCCTGCCAGCAGATTATCCAAAAGTTCGACCAAAGCCGGGAGCCGAGCGACACTGACAGCGCCCACTCCCTCTTCGGCGGGAGGGCGTGTTCGGAGAGCTCCGAGGACGCCTCCCCGTCCAGCCGGGACACGGTGTTCGTGTACCAGCGGCTCATGTCGTCCATCTCGCGCATGAAGCCAGACAGTGACCGAGGCAGCATCGGCTCGGGCTCGCAGGGCGCCTCCCCGCCCCTCCTGGCCAAGGTCATGCACCACATCGGCAACCGCCTTGTGGCTCTCATGCACGAGGTGTCCGGCGGGAGCGAGAACGGCGACGACGATTCCCTCAGCGGCGGCCACCCCGTCACGTCCAGCCCCAAGGTGCCGCTGTTCATCCCCAGGAAGCACAAGTCGGTCGACTCCATCTCCATCGACTCGTCGGTGGAGAAGAGCTCGCTGACGAGCACCAGCTTCGAGTCCGAGGACAGCCCCACGGACACCGAGCAGTCGCCCGAGTCGGACCCCGGCACGCCCAAGGCCCGCCGAAGGCAAGGCCCTCTCTCCATCATCAGCGAGAGGTCCTCGGCGGAGGATTTCACGTCCCTGGAGAGCGAGCGCACGGTGTTCGCTTCGCACGACTCGCCGCGCCACCACGCGCGCCTCGACGCGGGGCGGCCTCAGCAGGCCACGGCGTCGCAGCGCAGCCTGGAGGAGCGGGGCGTCACCAACATCCAGTACTTCGTGACGGAAGGAAGCAACAACGAGGTGGAGGTGTGGCAGAGCGTCACCATTGACAAGGACAAGTTCGACGTCCGCGAGCACCACGGCGTCCCGCGGGCCCGCCGCAGCGCCCGCCGCCAGGAGGCCCGGAAGGCCAAGAGTCACATGAGCCTCGAGAAGATCCACCAGGAGGAGGTCAAGACGACGGGCGAGAGGTCGGAATCTCTCGGGGACTTGCTGGACCGCGTCCGTTCGTCGGAGTTCTCCAGCAGCTACGAGCAGCTCGACTCCGACTCCACCCTGAAGGCGTCCGACTCCCTCGACTGCCACATCGGGAGCAGCTCCTCCAACTTCCGCCTGAACGCGTCCAGCCGCGGTTCCCTGACCACGAGCAGCCGCGGCAGCCTGGCAGCTTCTAGTCGAGGGTCCCTGAACGCCGGGTCGCGGGGCTCCCTGCAGGGCTCCTCCGGCCCCGAGGAGGAGGACGAGAAGAAGCCCAAGAAGCTGAGCTTCTTCCGCTACGCCCGCCGCTCGTCCATGCCCGACACCAGCAAGGATCGCATGTCGCCGGAAGTGCGCTCCACCACGCTGCCCCGCTCCAACCCCACCCAGGTGGCCTCCACGGCCTCCCTCCCCAGATCTCAGTCCGCCCTCCTCAACAAGGTGCCTGCTGCAGTCACCTCCTCCGCCCACACCCACTTCTCCTCCCCACCTTCCACCCTCGACAGATTGACGGGCGGTACCACGGGGCCGCGGTCCGCCCGCTACCACGCCCCAGGATATCGGCCGCCGCCCGCCACCACCACGCCCAAGCGCACCGTCTCCACCCCCGGCCTCCCGTCCTCCCTCAGGAAGGACGTCGTGAGCTCCTGGGCACCTCAAGGTAAGGCCCGCCCCGCCCCCCGAGGCCGCAGAGGTCGAGGGGGCGAGAGACCCTGGCTCCTCGTCTTCCTTTTGGGGAATCCGCTGCCGCGTGACACACTTTCCTTCGGCGCTGTTATGGTGCTCGTATGGTGGTGTTTACGCAGTGTGGTGGCGCTTTCAGGGAGGGTATTGTTTGTCCGGCGCGGCGTTTGTTCTCTGTAGAACAGGTTGTAGTGCAATGTCATGATTGCATTCAGGTCACGTATTGCACTGTCGCATGCTGTGGAAATAACAATTATCAGGCGTGTTACGTGTTTCCATAGAGAGTTACCTAGAAATTTCTACATGCAACATAAGTCTTTAAAGGAGTAAGTATCTGAAGGCAATGTCGCCGCATAGCAGGTGACATACGGGCGTTCGTCATGCTGCCATGCAGGAAAGTAACGGTTCCATTATGTCACAGTGATGGCAGTCGTGAGACGTCTTGGGAGGGGGGAAGGGGGAAGCTGCGGATGGGGAGGAAGGGAGGGGGAGCGGGAGTAGGGAGGAAGGGAGAGGGGAGAGGGCTGCATACCTTTTCCTCTGATACTGTTATTGTCGTCGTCGTTGTTATCTAAATGTGTTTTTTTATCTTCTCTCATTAGCTTCTTTTCAACGGCATCCTCCATTCTCTCTGTTTCTTTACCGTTCCTGTCTGTGTTCATTTCCTCTTTCTTATCATTCTCTTCGGATTTATCTGCTGCCATCCTGTGCCTATTTTTCAGATCTCTCGCGTTCCTTTTCCATTCCGTCTTTCTTCCTTCATTCTCTCTCTCTCTCTCTCTCTCTCTCTCTCTCTCTCTCTCTGTCTCTCTCTCTCTCTCTCTCTCTCTCTCTCTCTCTCTCTCTCTCTCTCTCTCTCTCTCTCTCTCTCTCATCTTCCATCCCTTCCGCTTCACGTCCCACCGCTCGCTCAACTTCCGCCACGAAGTCTTACGTCACCTCAGCGACACTGTAACGTTCTTGTGCATGACGTCTTGGCCAAAAGCTGGTTTGCAACATCTGACATCAAGCTATTGGTGATAAGATATGGTAAGAAATGAATATAGAACTCCTTAGAAAAATATCTGAAGAATGTCAAGTACATCGATATGATAATCCGAGATAAAATGACCCACTCTAGATAACAACTTTAATATGCCTCGGCGAGGATAAGACACGCCATCCCTCCCCCTCCCCTCCTAGCCCGCTGCAGATAAGAGAATGAAATAGGAACGCAAGAACAACACGCAGGGGGATGTATGTCGAACGCATAGGCCTATGGGAACACACGTATCCAAATATGGGACGTTTAGACCGACCCTATACGACATACTGCTGTGGGAGGTCGGGGGGGGGGGGGCATTCGTGGGAAAAGTCTCTTATAAGGATGAAGGAATGACTTGACTTAGTTAGACTTGGCATGACTTGACATTAGCTCAACTTGACTTAGCTTAACTCAGATCGACTCAACTTGATATCATATCGACTTGAATTAGCTTGATTTGGTTTGGCTTGGTGGATGCGTCAATGCCTCATTGTACTGGGTCGGTTCTTTTCCTCATTGTCTTGCATCCGGGTGAAGAACACCAGCGTGGCGTGAACGGCCCACACAATGCATAGTTTGTGGCGCGCGGGGAACGAGGTGCGTGTGGGGCGGCGCTGGGAGCTCGCGGAGGAAGGGAGGGAGGGAGGGAGGGAGGGAGGGAGGGAGAGGGCGGGGCGAGGGAAAGAGGGCGAGGGAAAAAGGGAGCGGAGGAAAAAGAGCAAATGGAGGGAGAGGAAGAGAGAGGGTGAGATGAAACGGGGGAAAATTAGTAAATGGTAGGAGAGAGAGAGAGGGAGCGGGAGAAAGAGAGTGAATGGAGGAAGAGAGGTGAGAGACGGAGCGAGAGAAAGAGAGTAAATGGGTGGAGAGATGAAGAAAGGTGAGAAAGGGAGACGGAGAAAAAAAAGTAAATGGAGGGAGAGAGAGGAAGAGAGAAGGAGCTGGAAAAAGAGAGTAAATGAAAGGTGACCGAGGAAAAGAGAAAAAATCAGCGGGAAAAGACATCGAGATCATTCCTTTTCTTTATTTTGGGGCGGTTATTGTGATGATTTTCCTCGGCCATTTTTTCTCTCTCTCGAACCATTAATGCTTCACGTTTCACTGCCCGCCGAGTCTTTACCACGAACCAGTGGGTGAGGCTCGTAATTTTTACTCATTCGGTTCTCAATCAATATGTATTCACTCCAAGAAGAAGAAGGAGAAGAAAAAGAAGAAGAAAAAGAAAAGAAGAAGGAGGAGGAGGTGGAGGAGGAGGAAGAGAAAAAGAAGAAGAAGAAAGACAAGGAATGGGAAGAATGGCAACCAAACTCTTGCCGTTTCTTCGAGGCGGAAATAGCTTGTAAAGATCTTTCCAGAAATAGAAGGTATTTTTCGAACGAGGATGAGGCACGTTGCAGCCGTCGGCGACTGCCCACGTGAACCGAAGTCGAGGGATAATTGCGGTAACATTTGTAAGGATACGAAAGAGGATGCTAGTGAGAAGGTCAGGGCCGGGAGGGAAGGAGAGAAGGGAGGGAAGGAAGGCAGAAGGGACGGAAAGAGGGAGGGAGGGAGGGAAAGACGAAGGGAGGGAAAGACGAAGGGAAGGAAGGAGGGAGGGACAAATTACAGAATCGGAAAGAAATAGGAAGAGAGAAAGAAAATTATGTGTGTTCGTGTGTGCGAAAGAGAGGCAGAGAGGAAAAGGGAGGAACGGTGGAGGGGAGAAATGGATCAATAAAAAATACAGGGGTTCCAAATGTTATAACGGCTGCACTCGTCAGTTTATCGCAGGCTGAAATTCGTCGATATAATTACGTGTTTCGCAAGCAACACTTCCCCAGTTTCTCTTCAAGCAAATATTTCCGGAAATAACTTTCTCGTAAAATTAGATTTAAGATGATTCATGTCTTTTCTCCATTCTGATTTGTGAATAGATCGTTGACAAGAGAGAGAGGAAGTATAATTTAAACCTCTTTCGTTACCAGAAACGACTACTAGAAAGATTTTAAAATAAGGTTA
>NC_091557.1:28862915-28882915 GCF_042767895.1 Penaeus vannamei
AAAAACATACACACATGTACACATACACACACACACGAAGTATCATAAACCGAATACCATAAAAAATAGTAAGAATAAAAACGGAAATAATGGCAAGAAGAGGTTTTGACATCCCAGGGAAGCTCATCACGAGTTCACCACACTAGCAGTCACAGTGCAGCCACGTGCTCACTATACCAAAGCTGACAGTGAAATCGAGAAGTCACCATACCCCCACTAACGGTGAGATCAAGAGCTCACCACACTCGCATCAACAGTGAAATCAAGAGCTCACCACACACTCGCCAACAGTGCAACCAGCACCCCCCCCTCCCCCACCCCGGCGGCAAAGAAAGTCACGGCCCAGCCCCCCAACGGAAAATTTCCCCGCCGCCCAAAATCACAGTGAAACAAACAGCCGCGGATAACAAATTCACTGTCAGCATCATCGACGTGCTGTGCTAATTTTTTTTCACTGCAACTATGACTACTGTTCGTCTTTTTGAAGGGAGTCTCGATGTGATCACGTGAGCGGTGCCGGCAGCCGGTCGCTCCTCCGCCGCTCGCAGCCGTGAAGTATGACGGAGCTTTTTTTTTTTTTTTTTGGGGGGGGGGTTAATGGCTCGTTGAACTTCGGTCGAGTTTTCTGGATTTTTGGACGTTTATTTAGAGATTAGAGAAATTTAGATATTTTATGAAATGTTGAGATTGTTTATATATTTATTTTTATTTATTATTATGTTTTTTTTGCGGGGGGGGGGGAGTTTGTTTTGGTGAACTAGAGATTTTTTTTTTGTAGAAGAGCGGGCGAGGTTGAAGTCTCGTCAACCTTTTTGCCACAGCATTTATTTTCTGTCCTCCCCCTCCTCCCCTCTCTCCGCCTCCCCCACCTTCCCCAATTCGACATGCGTTTTGCACCTTTAAAACTCCCCTCCCCTCCTCTCGTCTCCTTATTTCCTTTTCTTCCTCTTCGTCTCCCCTCTCCCTTTCACTCTCCTTTTTCCCCCTTTTCCCCCTTCCTCCCCCCTTTCCTTCTTTCCCTTTTTGCACCCTATGCTTCCTCTTTCACCATCCACCGCTCCCCTTTCTTACCCCATTCCTCTTTCTTTTTTCTTCACCTCCTCTTCCCTCTCCTTTATCCCTCCCCCCCTCGTTCCTTACCTTCGTCCTCTCACCTTCCCATCCTTCCCCCCCCGCCCCCCCTTTCCTTTCCCCTCCTTCTCCCCAAAAACCCCCCCCTGTCCCACGCAAACCCTCCCCCACCTCTTCCCCCTTTACCCCTCCCCCGCTCCCCCATAAGCCCTACCACCGTCTCCCCACTACCCCCTCCCACCGTCTCCCCCAGCACCCCCTCCCCCCCTGTCCCCCACTAAACCCCCCCCCCATGCCCCTCTACCCTCCCACCTCTCCACACCCCTTCCCCCGTGTCCCCCACTACCCTCCCACCCCCCCCCCCCCCCCCCCCCCCAGCGACTCTTTTCTCCAGCGCCATACCCCAGTGGCAGCGACGGGACCGGGCCCCCTACGCCGAGGACAGAGGCCTGATTACGAGCGACCTGATTGTTCAAAGGGAGAGGGGAAAGGGCGCGAGGTGAAGGGAGGGTAAGGGAGGAAGGGGGTAGGGGGTAAGGGAGGAATGGGGACGGGGTAGGGGCGAAGGTAGGGGGAGGGGCGGAGGGAGAGAGGAGGGGGAGGGGGGGGGATCGCGGGGGTCTGGGGGTCGGGAAAAGGGGTGAAGGAGAGGGGGGGGGAGGGGGTGGGGGTGAGGGAACCCGGGAAAAGGGGGAATGGAGAGTAGGTTGATTAGGGAAGAGAGAGGAAGGGGAGAGGAGAGGAAAAGAGAGGGAAGAGAGAAGAGAAGAGAAAGAGAAGAAGAGAGAGAGAGAGGGAAAGAAGAAGAAGAGAAGAAGAGAGAGAGAGAGAGAGAGAGAGAGAGAGAGAGAGGGAGAGGAAAGGGAGTCCGTGCAGACGCATACATTATCAGTATGCGATGGAGGGATAAATTTTGAACAAAGAAATTAGCATAATAGTTGATACTAATCGGCGGGAAGAAAATGTGGCTTTATGCACGAGCTTTCTCAATGAACAAAAGAAGAAAAAGAAAGGGGGGTAAAAAGGAATAGATGATAGATAAAACAAAAGGGGAAGGGGTTTTTAAAGGGATTATTAGTGGATGGAGAGAGAATGGGAGAAGGAAGAGGGAGAGGAGGGAGATGAGTGGGAAAAGGGAAAAAGGGGAAGGAGAAAGGGGAAAAGGGAAAGAAGAGGATGGGGGGGGGAGAGGAGAGGGAAGAGGAGAGGGTGTTAAAGGGGAAAGAGAGGGCAAAGAAGAGGGGGGAAGGAAGGGGGGGGAAGGGGAGGTGTGAGCGGGTGAAGGAAGGGGGAGAATGAAAGGACGAGGAAAAAAGGGAGGTTGAGAGCGTGAGGGAGGAGGAGTGTGAGTGCGAGGGAGGGGTGAAAGTGAAAGGGAAATACAGAGAAAAGGGAGGAGGATAGAGGGCACGGGAGGAAGGCGAAGGAGAGGAAGAAGGAAGGGAATGACAGGGAAAGGGAGACAGAGAGTAAGAAAGGGAAGAGAAATACATTAAGCAGTATAAGTAGTCTGCCTCTGTCTCCGCCACGTTTTACAATCATCATTAAATAATAATAGAACTATTTATAACAGAGTTGCTAAAAAAAGATGCAACGCGTAGCAAAATAACATAAAATATTGGCTTATGTGTGTGCTGTAATATCCCTAGGCACTCAGAACTGGCTTCCTTCACCCCACCCCCCAACCCCCACCCCAACCACACACACCGCCTTCAGGAGATTAAAAGTTTCACCGGACTCGGAAATCTTAGAATTCTGAAGTCAGGGTATATACTAATTCAAGTATTTTATATCCTGTTTTTTGTGCAAAATAGACAAGACGAAGAAAAGTTATTAACGGCATGTGACAACAATTTTTGTTCTTCTTTTTTGGTTCTTCCTTTTTTTTCTTGAAGTCAGAGGGTTGGATTCAATTTTGCATGTCATGGCGAGGACAGTCGACAGTGTGAATGACATGTGAGACAACTCTTTCAGTCGCGTGTGTCGATGATATTCCCATCCGGACCGCGTGTCATTGGCTGATGAATTGAAGGATAATATTAGTATTATCATTATGATTATGATTATTTTTGTTATTATTATTAGTGTTGCGTCAGGCTTGGGGTGGCGGGAGCGGCGATGAAGCCAGGGAGGCGATGCTGGCTCACGAATCACGCGTTGTTCGTCTTTCCCTTCGTATTATTTTCTGTAATCTACTTTTCTTCTACGGGTGGGGACTTTGGGAAAAATTTTTTCCCCTTTTTCCGTTTTCCCTTTTTTTCTTTTCTTTTCTTTCTTTTTCTGTTTTTCTTTTTTTTCTCTCTCTTTTTTTTCTCTTTCTTTTTTTTCCCCTTTTTTTCCTTTTCTTTTCTTTTTTCTTTTTTTTTCTTTCCCTTTTTTTTTCTCTTTTCTTCTTTTCCCTTTTCCCTTTTCTTCTTCTTTTCTTTTCTCTTTTTTCTTTTTTTTCTTTTCTTCTTTTTTCTTTTTCTTTTTCTTTTTCTTTTTCTTTTTCTTTTTCTTTTTCTTTTTCTTTTTCTTTTTCTTTTTCTTTTTCTTTTCTTCCCCCTCCCCCCCCCTCCCCCCCCTCCCCCTCCCTCTTCCTATCTGCTTCCTTTCATTCCCTCCTTCCATCCCATCCTCAACGATTTTTCTCTTTCTATATAAACATCTCTCCCCTCTATCCTTCCCTCTTTATCCATATATCTTCTTCTTCCCCTCGGCTGTTCCCTCTTTAGCTCCGCCTCTCCCTCCCTCCTCGCCCGAGTCTTCCCGAGAGAGACTGGTCGTTCTCTCCTCTTCGTCTTGGTATCTGCGTCAACGAGAGAACGAGAAGAGAACAAAAAAATGCTGCTGGAATTCTGAAGACGTTTGCGACCAAGGGGGGAGGGGGGAGGGGGGAAGGGTGTCGCTCCGGGGTCTCTCCGGCTCTCTTTCTCGTTCGTTATCTTTCTTTTTTTTGGTTTCTCTTTCTGTCTGTTTTTTTTTTTATCTGTTTGCTTCTCACTTTGTTTTCTTGTTTCTGTCCCTTTTTTTTTTTTTTCCCCCCCCCCCTTTTTTTTTTTTCTTCTTCTTCTTTTTTCTTTCTTTCTTCTCTCTCTCTCTCTCTCTCTATATATATATATATATATATATATATATATATATATATATATATATATATATATATATATCGATTATTTTTCTTGTGGTCATTGGTTTTCCCCTCATTTCATTGATTCGTTTTACCTCAGAAGAATCTTTCTTTATTTCGTCTTTCCCCCACTTAAGCTTGTTTATTTTGCTCAACAATGCCAGTGGATTGAATTGGTTCCCTTCTTCGTTATTATCCCGTGATTTTCTCCATCTTCGTTGAATAGTTATTAAGCGTCGATAAAAAGGGAGATCCAAACAGAGGTAACTAACCCCTAAATAACCTAAAAAACCCCCCCTGGGGAAACCCCCAACCCGGGGGGGTGGGGGAAAAAAAGGCTTTGGGCCCGAACACGGGAGCGTCATAGTGCGTCCCTCTTGTAGTCACAGACCCGGCCTGCTCTGGAGTTTTTTTCTTTCTTTTTTTGTCTGTCGTGGGTTATTTTTTTCTTGTTGTTGTTTGTTGGGCTTTCCTTTGCTGTCGATATTACACTTTCCCATCCATTAAGGAAAAGCTCGTACAGTGAAGTAGTGTTTAAGTAAACAAAGATATCTGATGACATACATGCACGGTAATCCCTCTCCCCTTCCCCGACAAGCACGCACGCGCCCCCCGAGCACACGCACACACGCAATTACACTCCACGCAAACAATCGGAAATCACCCTGATGTCTGTCTCACGAATGCACGCGCCCCTCCCCACCCCTCCCCTCCCCTCCTCCCCCGGTGAGAGTGCCGTGTCCCAGGCCAGGCTCCTCCGGTCGGGTCAGTCATACGGCGGCCGCGGTGAGTCTCGGTGCCAGTCGGTGGCACTCCCGACGAGGGCTAGAGAGAGCGGGCTCCGAGGGTGGGCCGTGTCGGGCGGTTTCGTCGGCGCTGACTTTCCCGCCCTCGCTCGTCTTGCGTTTCGTCATTCTCTTGGAAGTTCGTGCATTGACGGATTTTGATCTTTTTTCTTTTTTTGGATAGCGGGGGGAATATAATTTCATTCGTGTATCTAAAAGGAATGAAACCAGTCGCGATGACTTTGTTTTTTTAGAGGGAAGGTTCGTCCACCCGTCCTGCAAGGTGAGGAGCGCCCCCCAAAGCCGCCTGGGTCCGGCCTAAAATTCGGTCTGGGGGGGGGATCGAAAGGTGTCGGTCCTTTTTTTAAAAAAGGGGAAAAAAAAAGGGAAATAAAAAAAATGAAAAAGGGAAAAAATTTTAAGAGGTGGAAGTTCGAAAAGTAAAAAAAGGGGGAAACCCTCAATACCAAAAAAAAGACGAAAAAAAAAAATAACAGAACGTGCCGGCGGGATGTTTTTACGAAGGGGGGGTTTTAAAAATTTAAATGAAGTTTTAGGAATTAATTTTAAAGGAAATTTTTTATGAAAAAAAGGAAGAGTCTTTCCAAAAGCGGGACGGGGGAAAGGGAAATGGAAAATTGGGGAAAAAGAGTAGGGGGGTGGGGGTTTAGGATGGGTGAAGGGGGGAAAAAGAAAAAAAAAAGGGAAAAAGGGAAAAAAAAGGGGGAAAAAAAAGGGGAAAAAAAAGGGGGAAAAAAAAAAGGGGGGGGGAAAGAGAAAGGAGAGAGGGGAAAAAGGGAGGAGGAGGAGGAGGAGGAGGGGGGGAAAGGGGGAAAAAGGGGAGAGAGAGAGCGAGAGAGCGAAGAGGGAGAGGGAGAAGAGAAAAGAAGGGGAAACAAAGCAAGGAGAGGGAGAGAGGAGAGAGGAGAGAGAGAGAGAGGAGAGAGGAAAAAAAAAAAAAAAAAAAAAAAAGGGGAAAAAAAAAAAAAAGGGGGAAAAAAAAAAAAAAAAAAAAAAAAAAAAAAAAAAAAAAAAAAAAAAAAAAAAAAAAAAAAAAAAAAAAAAAAAAAAAAAAAAAAGCGAAAAAAAAAAACAGATAAAAAAAAAAAGAAAAAAAAAAAAAAAAAAAAAAAAAAAAAAAAAAAAAAAAAAAAAAAAAAAAAAAAAAAGGAAAAAAAAAAAAAAAAAACAAAAAAGAAAAAAAAAAAAAAAAAAGAAGAAAGAGAAAAAAAAACAAAAAAAAAAACGAAAGAAAGAAAAAAATAGAAAAAAGAAAAAAATAAAGAAAAAACAAGAAAAAATAAAAAAAAAAAAAAAAAAAAAAAAAAAAAAAAAAAAAAAAAAAAAAAAAAAAAAAAAAAAAAAAGGAGGAGAGAGCGAGAGAGGAGAGAGGGGGAAGAGGGGAAAAAAAGGGAGAGAGAGAGGAGAAAAGGAGAGGGGGGCGAGAGAGGGAGGGGGGGGGGGGGGGGGGGGGGGGGGGGGGGCGGGGGGAAAAAAAAAAAAAAAAAAAAAAAAAAAAAAAAAAAAAAAAAAAAAAAAAAAAAAAAAAAAAAAAAAAAAAAAAAAAAAAAAAAAAAAAAAGGGGGAAAAAAAGGGGAAAAAAAAAAAAAAAAAAAAAAAAAAAAAAAAAAAAAAAAAAAAAAAAAAAAAAAAAAAAAAAAAAAAAAAAAAAAAAAAAAAAAAAAAAAAAAAAAAAAAAAAAAAAAAAAAAAAAAAAAAAAAAAAAAAAAAAAAAAAAAAAAAAAAAAAAAAAAAAAAAAAAAAAAAAAAAAAAAAAAAAAAAAAAGGGGGGGGGGCAGGAGGGGAAGGGACGGGGGCCCCCCAAAGCCGGGGGGGGTTTTTTAAAATTCCCTTTTTTTTTTTCTTTTTTTTTTCCCCCCCAAAAAAGGGGCTGACTGATGGCGATTCCTTGTGAACTACTGTGGTGCTTGTTATTGTTGCCGTTGTTGTTGTTGTTTGGTGTTATCATTTATTAATGCATGGATTTTTGTCGTCTTTTTTTTTTGTTATTCTTGTGTTGTTATTGGTATAAGGATTGTGTTTAACGCTGTTTTATCCTTATTTATATATCTTTATGTTATGTTTATCAGTATTTTCTACGTATTGGCACACCCGTAGAAGAACCGCATAGGAATTTACATGCTTAAATTTACATTCTGCAAGCGCAACATTTGACCTTCACGAGCGAGGTCTCAGCCCGCTGTTGCACGACGGAAGTGTCAACTGATAATGCTCATTGCATTTTTTTTGTTTGTTTGTTTGTTTGTTTATGTGTCACACTTTTCCTGTTGATTTGTCTTAATTTTTCCCTAATGCTTATCTTACTCATCGTCAGCGCGGGACTTTTCCTGCTTTCTCTTCTCCTTGATGTGAATGGTAATGGGAATGGCGGCGATGGTGGTGGGAGGGATAACTAGAATAATTATGGAAGGGAGGATAAACAGCGGGGAAGTGTCATGGCAAATGCATAAAAAGACGAAAGTGTAACGAGGAGAGTAAAGCATTATGTTACTTATGGAAGAAAAGTTATCCTTTCAGGGGCGCCAACAGTGACTGACACTCGCGAGAAATGCAAGTGAAAAGAATAAAAAGATATTGACGAACCGGAGAAAATTTATGATTCTTCTGCCTCGTTACATCCTCGAGACAATAACCAGCCCAATTTCTTTTTCTTTTTTTTCGTAAAGCGAAATCGGTGGCCATTGTTTGGCGTGTTTTGCCAAAAGTTTCGTTTGTTAGTGTTTTGTTTTTACCGCTTGATTTTGTTTATTTTTTTATACACGCATTTTAAAGGTTTATTGATTTTAAAGATTTGTTGGTTATTTTTTTTTATCTTGTTATATTTTGTTTTGATTTTGTTCTTTCGTTTTGTTGTTAAATGATTTAGCCAACGGATCTTGTGATTTGAGATAGTCTTACGTGATCAAAGAAGGAAAAGACTTTTGTGGTTCAAGTTTCGATTGTCTTTTGTCTTTTCCCGCGTTTTTTTTTCTATCATTATTATTAGACGAATTTTGGCGATGAATCTCGTAATGAAGAAAAGTGTGAGATAAAAAAAAAATGATGAAGAAAGAAAGATAAAGAAGTTACGAAAAGCGGTTAGAAACGTTGGAATTCAAAACGAGTGGAAAATTAGCTACGCTGGTTGCATAATTACATGTAAAACCGCACACTTTCAGCGCTATATTGGGATCAGTGTGTGTTAATAATCGTTAATGACGATGGTAAAAGTAAGAGGAGGAGATATGAGGGGAGGGGGACAGAGAGAGAAGGGAGGGGGAGAGGAGAGAGAGAGGGGGAGGGGGGGGAGGGAGGGGAGGCGAGGGGGGAAGAGAAGGAGGAGGGGAAGGGAGGTGAGGGGGTAGGAGGAGCAGGAGGTGGAGGAGGGGGAGGGAAGGGGAGGGAGAAGGAGGAGGAGGTAGGAGGAAGAAGAGGGGAGGTAAGGGAGGGGAAGAAGGAGGAGGAGGAGGAGGAAGAAGAGGAGGAGGAAGAAGAGGAGGAATAGGAGGAGGAGAAGAAGTAGAAGAATATGAAGAAGAAGAATGTGGAGTTCGAGAGTTAGATGGAGGTTTAGGTTGAGGTGAAGCAGTTGGAAGGTGAAGAAAAGGAGAGTTACGAGAAGAAAGGAAGGCGAAGGAAAGAGATAGCGAAAGGTGATGGAGAGGAAGAAGAATGGGCGGGCAATAAGAGGAATATATGAGAATGGGAAAAGTGGATGATGATAAGGAGGAGCAGGGAGAAAAGAAGAGAAAGTGGAGGAGAAGAGGAAAGGAAAAAATTAATTAGTAAAGAACATAAGGAGGATAAATAGTGTAAAATGATATTCAAAATAGGATGAAAAAAGAAAAATGAAGTGAAATAAGACTAGAAGAAAAGACGTAAAAGAAGAGAGCGAAAGTCGAGGAAAAGTTGGACGAGAGGGAGAGAAGGTGGAAGGGGGCAAGGGGATGGATTGCATGGGAGGGAGGAACGGGGTAAACAGGGCGCGGTTTTATGGTAATCACTGCATTTTGTTCTTTCTTTCGATCTCCATTTAAAGGTGATTTGGTCAACGAATCTTTCTTTCTTTCTCTTTCCCGGGTGAGTCATTTTCATCCCCCCCCCCCCCCCCGTAAAGATATTTTTTAAAAAGTAGAGAAGATTTATCGGCAGTAATTCGTTTTAAACCCCTCCTCCCTCCCCCCTCCCTCCCCCTCTCCCTTTCCTCACAGCGCTGATGCGAAACCAATATCGCAAAATGCTAAGTATACGTCGATAACAAACAACCAAACAAACAAACTTGTGCGGGCGTTTATCCACGGTGTAGCCATTTTGAGAATCTTTTTTCTAAAATTCTCATGAAACGTGATTAGCGAAGTGTTCAATATTCAGAACGGAAATGATTCACTCTCTTTCAAAGCAAATCCAGAAAAAAGGCCTAATGGTTTCAAACTGGCTTTCACTACAAGTTTGCGCTTAAAGTCGAGTGCTCAGACAGCTGGACGGTCGA
The DNA here is from genome assembly GCF_042767895.1 of Penaeus vannamei. Lineage (NCBI taxonomy): Eukaryota > Metazoa > Arthropoda > Malacostraca > Decapoda > Penaeidae > Penaeus > Penaeus vannamei. Next base: position 28,872,370 of record NC_091557.1, read on the forward strand.
CGGCGCAGTCACGTGATATGACGTCATCGACCTGTTGATGCTGTAATTTTTGAGATCCCGTAAAAGCATTTTGTTTGTTCGGATCCGGAATGTTTTTCTGCTTTTTTGTGTGGGTTTGGTATTTATTTGTGTTCTTTTGTGTTACTTTTCGTCTTGTCGTTATGTTTATTTATTTTTGTTATATATTTTATTGATTTTTTTCTCGTCGTTATGTTGCCCCTCTTCCTTTCCGCCATCTCCATTTCTGCGCGCCTCTATCCTCCTGCTCTCCCTCCTATTCCTCTTCCTCTTTCTCCTCTTGTTTGTCCTCCTCCTCCACTTCCTCTTCCTCCTCCCCCCCCTTCCCCCTACTCCTCCTCCTCTTCCTCCATTTTCTTTCGCAAATTACAAAGGTCATCAGAGCTTCAAGGCGACACAGAAAAGGAGACACTTTGCTCCTTAACTACATTCCGTCTCGGGTGGCGGAAAAAGACGAAGGAGGAAAGAAGAGAGAGAGCGAGAGAGAGCGAGAGAGAGAAAAAGAGAGAAAAAGAGAGAAAAAGAGAGAAAAAGAGAGAAAAAGAGAGAAAAAGAGAGAAAAAGAGAGAAAAAGAGAGAAAAAGAGAGAAAGAGAGAGAAAGAGAGAGAAAGAGAGAGAAAGAGAGAAAAAGAGAGAGAAAGAGAGAGAAAGAGAGAAAGAGAGAAAGAGAGAAAGAGAGAGAGAGAGAGAGAGAGAGAGAGAGAGAGAGAGGGAGAGAGAGAGAGAGAGAGAGAGAGAGAGAGAGAGTAAAGAAAGAGAGAAAGAAAAGAAACAGAGAGAAAGAAAGAAAGAAAGAAAGAAAGAAAGAGAAAGAGTTGTTATGTTGTTGTTGTTGTTGTTGTTGTTAAAGAGAAAGTTACGAAACGTTAGAAAGAGAAAGAGAGAGAGAGAGAGAGAGAGAGAGAGAGAGAGAGAGAGAGAGAGAGAGAGAGAGAGAGAGAGAGAGAGAGAGAGAGAGAGAGAGAGAGAGAGAGAGAAGAAGAAGAAGAATGAAGGAAGTGACGATGAATGAATGAAGGAAGGAGGAATGAATGGAAGATAGGAGAAGCGAAGGAAAGTAGAGAGAATGGATGAAGGAAGAAGGGACGGAGGGATGAAGGAAGGAAAATGTGAATATTGTGAAGATGGCAATATGATATGAGGGATAATAGAGACACTGATCTAAAAATAGTGACGATTGCAATATATATATATATATTTTAATAAGAATCATGTTAGGGTTAAACATAAGAATAATGATAATGGTAATGATGATTGTGATAACGGTACCAATAATGATAATGATGATATTAACATTTATGATAATGATTGTGACAAAGATAAGAAAAATTATCATGTTAATAATATTGATGATGATAATAATAATGATAATGATAGCAATAATGATTGTGATAAAGATAATGACCACAACATCTAATTATAATGATTTTATTAACAATAATGGTAATGACTGTGATAAAGATAATGACAACTCAATGATATTGATGATTAAGTTGGTTATGATAACAATGGAATTGACAGCAATATTAATAACAACAATAATAATGATGGCGATTACGAAAAATGACTACTTCGAAAATATTGATGATAAAATCTCCGTTAAACTAAATCCTTTCTATTCTAAATCTCCACCCCCCACCTCCTTCCCCACCCTCGCCCCTCCCCTCCTCCTATCTTCGGCTAAAACCTATTCCCCATCTTCATCCTCTCTGTCTTTGCCCTCCACTTCTTCATCCTTCTTCCATCATCGCCTCTCTCACTCACTTCTCACATCACCCCCCATCCCTCGTTACCCCCTCCGTCCTTCTCCAGTCCTTTCCCCCCATCCCCCCCTCCTCCCGCCCTCTCCTCCAGGACCTCCTCCAGTCATTCCTCCCCCCTCCACATACCCCCTTCCCCCTCCACATACCCCCTCCCCCTCCACATACCCCCTCCCCCCTCCCGAATCGTCATGGAGGAGAAATACCCGCTAACGGATGCTTGCTTCTTCCCTTTCCTTGTGGCTAATCTGGCAGCGGGTAATCGGGTTAGCGAACGAGGGAGACGGGAAAGGGTCCGTGAGGGTAGTGTGTGGGTTGTGTAAGTGTGGATGCTGTTTGTGAGCGTGGGTATGTCTGTGTACTTTTGGGAGTGTGGGTATGTCTGTTTTTTTGAGTGTGGGTTTGGGTGTGGGTATGTCTGTTTTTTTAAGTGTGGGTTTGGGTGTGGGTATGTCTTTTTTTTAGTGTGGATGTGGGTGTGGGTATGGTGTACTTTTGGGAGTGTGGGTATGGGCGATTGTGAGTGTGAATGTGTCTGTTCAGATTTCAAAGGTGGGTGAGTGTATTTGCGGGTGGGTGTTTGTGGAGTGGGGATGTGGGCTGTTCGAGAGTGGGTGGCATGTGCCGATGGGTGTGTTTGTGAGTGCGAATATGTCTGTGGGTGTTTGAAAATGTGGGTACTGTGTGCGGATGTGGATGTGTGTAGGCCTATTCTGTTGTGTAACTGTGTATACGTTGTTTCGGTATCTCTTGTGCTTTGTGTGCGTTGTATGTGTGTGTGTGTGTGTGCGTGTGTGTGTGTGTGTGTGTGTGTGTGTGTGTGTGTGTGTGTGGGTGTCTCGCGAATTCCATTATGTATGGTAATGTGCGGGAAGAACAAGTGTAAAGGAATGACTTGGTAGGGGAGGGGGAGGGAGGAGAGGGGTTATTCAATATTGTATTGATTTGATTCTGCCTAGGGGTTTGGGGGAGGTGGGAAGGGGTAAGAAGGGGTAGGGGAAGGTGGAGGAGAGGGAGAGGGGAAGGGGGAGAAAGGGGAGAGGAGAAGGGAAGGGGAAGGGGTGGAGGAGAGGGGAGAGGGGAAGGGGGAGAGACAGGGAGGAGAGGAAAGGGAGGGGTGAAATGGGCTTGAGGGAGTGGAGAGGGGGGTACGGAAGGGGGTGGAAGGAGGGGAATGGATAGAGGAAATGAAAGGCAAGGGGGATGGGAATAGAAGGAAGGTAAAAAAGGCAAAGTGAGGGAAAGAGAAAGGAGTGGAAGGGGAGGGAGGGATACAAGACGCCATAAATCATATCAGGTATATATTTTCTTGAGATTTTTTTTCCTTGCTTCGTTTTATCGTGGCTTCCTTCCTATTGTGTCCGCGGTTCGGATATCTTGAAACTGATAGTGATTATCAAGGTGATGATCACGATGATAGCGATGGTCATAACGAGTGCAATGATTATAACAACATCATCAACAATAATAATAGCTAGGATAATAATGATGATAATGACAAAGATGATAATACAGATATCGGTAGTGATATTGCTAATTACGTATCAGCTGTTGATTGGCTTTGTTCGTCTCTGCGCTGGCTCACAACAACGGGAAACGGCGCCAACCATTCCGAGAGACCGCAGTTACGTGACCCAATAATGAGACCTGATTGAGGCTGATCAGCTGAGCACAAGATCGACCAGCTGATGGAGTGTGATAAATTGCGGAGGGGAGAAAGGGGGTAAGGAAGAGTGGGGATGGAGAGGGAAAAGAGAATAGGTGGATAGATACGTGTGTGCATTTTGTATATCTATTTTATCTGTCGGGCTAGATAATGTACGAATACACGTCTGTACTGTATATTCCGCGAACATACATGCATGCATAAAGCATAAAAGAAACGCCAATTCAGGGCGAATGAGAGAATAAAAACAGATATAAAAGAAAAAGGCGGAAGCGATAATAAAAGACAATAAAGGAAAATAAACAGTAATAAAGAAGAGAAGAGTCGTGGGTCTGATTCCATTCCGTTTCTACATTACGCGCATCAAGACGGTAAAGCCGACGCATCTCGCCGGATTAGAGAGTGGCGGCCGGACCACAGGCTGAGAGGGGGGAGGGGGGGGAGGAGAATGATAATAATAAGTGATAATGATAATAGTCATAATGATGAAGTTGACAATAAGAAAAAAAAGTCGAAACATGAGGAGGTGAATAATAGGGATGATGATGATGGTGATGATGATGATGATGATGATGATGATGATGATGATGATGATGATGATGATGATGATGGGGAGGAGGAGGAGGAAGAGAAGGAGAAAGAAACGAAATGGAGAAAAGAAGACGTGTATGTATGTGTGCCTGTGTGTGTGTTTGTGCGTTTTTTTTCTTATGTGCGTGTACGTATATGTGTACGTGTGTGTATGTTTATTCGTGTATGTATGTGTATTTGTGTTTGTGTATTTATGTGCGTGCGTGTGTCGGGGCCTTTGCGTGGGCGAGCAAGGGAGGCCAGTTTCGGGTAAACACCCTGGGTGCGCCCCATTCGCTGGCCAATGTTTAACAAGGGCTTTGACTAGTCTTACATGGGAACAGATTTTCGGCGTCTTTCCTGGACGTAAAATTCCCTATAGCTCAGGCTTTTATTTATGTATTTATAGATGTGAATATTGCATTGTGAGAGGGAGATGGAGATGATGGAGATACTTAGAGAGAGGAAAAGGTAAAGCAAAAGAGAAAGAAAGACAAAGACAGAGGTGAAAAGATGAAAAGAGAGAGAGGGAGAGAGAGAGAGAGAGAGAGAGAGAGAGAGAGAGAGAGAGAGAGAGAGAGAGAGAGAGAGAGAGAGAGAGAGAGAGAGAGAGAGGGAGGGTGGGAGGGAAGGAGGAAGAGGGAGAGAGGGAGAGGAAAAGATAAAGAAAAAGGAAGATAGACCTTAAGAAGAGGAGTTTTATAAAGAAAAAAAGAAAAAAAAAGACAGAAAAAGGGGGCAGTAACGATAAATTAAACGTTCATTGCGACGTGTCTCTTTATGCCCTTAATCATTTATAAAATATTGATTTACGGAACAGGTAAAAGCGTGTGAGTGCTAATTATCCACGGCGTTCCTCGTTTCCTGTCGTGATCTATTCCTATTTCGCGTCAAGGAGACTGCCAGAAGAAAAGGAATTATTGAGATCTTCGCTCTTCCAAGGCTCCTTTCTCATTTGCTATGTTGTCTTGGCGAGTTCTTTGATTTCGCGAGGATGAAAAAAAAGAAAAGAAAAAGTGCGTGATCTGTTGCTGCTGCCATGATGATTCTGGGAAGTTTCTTATTTTCGGATTTTCTCTCTCTCTCTCTCTCTCTCTCTCTCTCTCTCTCTCTCTCTCTCTCTCTCTCTCTCTCTCTCTCTCTCTCTCTCTCTCTATCTCTCTCTCTCTCTCTCTCTCTGTCACTGTCAATCAGTCTCCCCCCCCTTCTCTCTCTCTCTCTCTCTCTTTCTTTTGTTTTGTTTCGTTCCTTCCCCTCTCTCATCTTCTCCCTTCCACTCACACTCCTATCCATCTCTCTCTCCCTTTCTCTCTCCCGAGTTTATTATCCAGCTCTTCACATCTTATCACTGGCGAACGAGAGTCACCGCCTGGGGCATCCTTGTCTTCCTCTCCCCTCATCCTCTTCTCCGTTCTCTTCCTCCACCATTCGCCCTTATCGCCTTCCTCTCGTCTCTTCGGCTATTCTGTCTTATGATGTCTCTCTTCTTCCTTCTCTTCTCCTCTTTTCTTTTGTTTTCTTCCTCGTCTCTTAATTTCTTCCTCTCCTCTCTTTCCTTCCCTATGTTGTTTTTTTCCCTCCCTCTCCCTCTCTCTCTCTCTCTATTCCATCCTCCCATCACCCTCCCTTTCCTTCCCTCCCTCTACCTCATTATCTCCCCATAACCCTCCCTCCCTTCCTCTCCCCTCCAATGTCTTACCTTTCCCCTCCCTCTCCCTCCCGCCTCCTCCATTAACCCCCTTCCCCCTCCCCTCCCCCACGCCTTTAAGTTGACGCGCGTCGCCCTCGCGTCTCGAAGGATGACAAGAGACTAAGCGCATAGATAATGAAGCCGTGATTAAATCTACTCCCCGTGCCGCGCCGGAGTTATCTCGGAGGCGACGCCGCTCTGCCGTGACCATTTGTGAGGAGTTTGTTGAAGGTTCGGAAGGCTGTTGGGGTTTGGTGTGGGTGGACTAGGGAAGGGGGTGGGAGGGTTTTGCTCCAGTTTTCTTTTTTTTTCATTTTTCTTTGTCTTTTTCTTCTTTTTTCTTTCTCACTTTTCCTTTGTGTTTTTTTCTGTCTTTCTTTACTATCCTTGTGTCATTTTTATTCTTTCTTTCCTACCCCGTTCCCTCCCTTCTTACCCTTTCCCACACCTTCACTTCCATCCCCTCTCTCCTTTCCCTTCACTCTAACTCCGGCCCTCCAACCATACCCTTTTTATTTACCCCTTCCCTTCCCTCCATCCATACCCTCCTTCTACTCCCTCTCCCTCCCCTACCCTCCTTCTTCTCTTCTTTCCCATGCCCTCCCCTACCCTCCCTCCCCCTCCCCCCTTCCTCCCCTTCCCCTCCCTCCCTCCCTCCCATCCTCCCTCCCCCTCCTCCTCCTCCCTCCCATCCTCCCTCCCTCCCTCCCTCCCTCCCTTCACCCCCTGTGCACCCGCCGTTGTGCATGACCGCCTTCGTTGCACAGGCGCTGCAGCGAGGGCGCTTCGCGTCGCAGCGAGCGAAGAGCCCCGCGTGCAACCTGCAACCTGGTGTGACTACATCAGCCCAATATTAAAATTTATATAATCCTTTTGCATTTCAATTACGCAAACCCTTTTATTACCGCGGGGAGTAATGAGAGAGGGAAAGGAATGGAAATTGCAAGGGAGAGTTGCAAAGATACGATTCTTTTTTTCTTTTTTCTTTTTTAAGGCGGAGAGAACTTCCGGTTCTTTTTTTTTCTTTTTTTTTATATTTTTATTTGGAAGACGGAAGAGGTGGTGTCAGAATCCTTGAGATGACCTCGAGACGTCCTGGCAGGTCGTTGTCTGAAGGGTGAAGAGAGAGACAGAGAAAGAGAGAAAGAGAAAAGAGGAAATAGAGTAACAAAGGAAGATCGTCATGCGCAAGATCTGTGTCGCCGTCTCTTGTTTTTTTTTTCTTTCTTTCTTTCCTCCTTTTAACCTGTTGATTCACGTTTCTTTTCTTTCCATTTTTCTCGGGACTTTGTTATGGCTGTCGCGTTTTGGAGAGAGATTGGATTTTCATTTTATTTTTTTATCTTTTTTTCTTTACTCTATCTTTATCTGTGATTCTTTCTTTTCTTTTTTTACACGACTGCATTTATATTTTTCATCCGTGTAACTTTTTTTCTTTCTTTTTTTATTCAGTTTTTTTCTTAGTCACGCATTTTTATGTGTTTATACACATTTTTCTCCTCCTCCCTTTTCTCATTCTCTCTTTTCAACCCTCCTCTTTTTCTTTTCTCTCCCGTTTCCCTTTCCACCCTTTGTTTTTCATTTATTTCTTCTTTGCAAATTATTCAACATTTGTTTTCTCGTAATCCATTCTCACAGACACTGCCCTACCTCGCCTTTCCCTCACACCCTTACCTTTGGGGTTTAGGGAAGAAGGGTCGAGTAGGGAGCGAGAGAGTGTGGTCATGTAGGGGACGAGTGGTAGGGGGGGCATAGGGGGAGGTCGTGTAAGGGAGGGATGGGATGGAGAGGTTGGGGTGGGGGAGGGGGTAGAGTACGGTAGGGAGGGAGACGGTAGGAAGGTGGGGGTGGGGAAGGGGGTAGAACAAGGTAGTGGGGAAGGGACGGTAGAAGGTAGGGGTGGGTGAGGGGAAGAATAACGTAGGGAGGGGCGGGAAGGAGGATTAAGGGAGGGGTAGTGGATGAGGGACTGGGGAAGGGGGAGGGAGGGGAAGGGGTAAGGGGAAAGGTCGTGAGATCACGTTAGTCTCTCAGGATTACAAGAGGAAGGAGACCTGAGTGATGTGCGGTGGGGGTAGGGGGCGGGAGGAGGGAGGAGAAGGGCATCTGGTATGGCTGTAGGAGCAGCAACAAATGAGGGTGAGAAAGAGATAGAGATTGATAGATATAGAGAGATAGAGATTCATAGATGTAGAGATAGAGCGAAAGAGAATGAGTGAGAGAGAGACAGGGAGAAAGTTTGTAGGCCTAAATTCAACCGGATATCTTCTCGCCAATTTCCCAAGAGATGGAATTCCCAAGACCTCCACAAAACATTTTCATTCAACAATCCGCCAAGGCCACATAATCCATCTCCCCCCAAGTACATAGATAATCCAAAGTTGAACTCCCCCCCCCCGCCATCCCTCCCACCCCCCTCCCTCTTCTTACGTTCTCTAGGGGAGAAGGGCCAGGTAGAAAATTGATTGAGGTAGGCCTAGGTTATTAGGCCAATTGTCTGTCTAAAGAAAGTTCCGCTAAGGACCAATTAAGTTCCCAGGTAGTTCGGTCATTACTTACGGGGAAGCCGGTTGTTTGAGGTCACCGCGAATAGGCGAAAAGGGAAAAGGTCAGGTCGGGAACAGTGGCGCCCGGGATGTTGACCTCCGAACCGAAGAAGAAGGAGAAGAAACAGAAGAAACAGGAGAAGAAGAAGAAGAAGAAAAAGAAGAAAAAGAAGAAAAAGAAGAAGAAGAAGTTGAAAAAGAAAAAGAAGAAGAAGAAGAAGAAGAAGAAGAAGAAGAAGAAGAAGAAGCAGAAGAAGAAGAAGACGAAGCAGAAGAAGAAGAAGAAGAATAAGAAGAAGGAGAAGAAGGAGGAAAAGAAGAAGTAGAAGGAAAAGGAGGAGGAGGAGAAGGATATGTTCGTGCGTGCGTGGTCATAGATAGTCGTGAGCGTGGCGGAGACAAGAATTTTGATAGTCGGTGCACCGGGCAAATGGCCGAGTTAGCGCATCGAGCCATTTAAACCCAGTTCACCCACGCACTCGGTCGCGGGGGAATGGGGGGGGGGGGCAGTTGGAGAAGGGGGCCAGGACGTGAGGAGGAGGGGAGGGGGAGGGTTAGGGGAGGGAGATGCGGTTATGCTGTGGGTGGGTGAGAAGGAGGAGGAGGAGGAGGTCAGGCCGGAGGTAGGGGGGTTGGGGGCGAGGCTTGGCATGACAGGCAGGAATCCTGAGTGTATAAAAACCGTTTTTAAAAAAGGGTTGAAATGTAGAAACCCTTCGTCTGGTCACGTGGGCAATTCGGATGGCCTTCCTGGGAACAAGACGCCTAAAAGCGCGTCTCGGTGTATAGTCGGTTGCAATTTTTCTGCGAATTCGAGTCAGATCACGGAGGAGGGAGTGTGTGAAAATGAATAAATGAAAACCAAACCGCAATGAATGTTGAGCGACTCCGCGCACGTATTCGTACAGTTACTCGAAACCGTTTGCTTAAAGGTGTTAATAAGTGCAAAGGAAACAACGACCGGTTCCCCCTCGCGTTCGTTCCTTCTAGCGAAAGCCCCTTCCCCCTTCCCCCTTCCCTCCCTTTCCTTTCCCCCCTTCCCCCCTTCCCTTTCCCCCCTTCTCCCTTCCTCACTCCCCTCTATTCCCCTCTGGACGCCGCCCATTAGCCGTCCTCGCCGCCAACGGGTTTCCCTCGGCCCTCTGCGTCCCCGAATCACTCCCCGTGTTAGTAGCCATCAACTCCAACTCCGCCTTCCCCTTCGCTTGCGCGTTTCCGCCTCCTTTCCTTCATTGCGCCTGTCCCTGGGCCTCTCTGTCCCTTGCATCTAATCCCTATCCCTGTCCCTATCCCATGCCCTTGTCTCTGTTCCACGCTCTTTGCCCTACTGCCTCTGTCCATGTCCCATGCCCCTACCCCTGTCCCTTGCCCCTGCCCCTTGCCCCTACCCATGTGCCTTGCCCCTACCCTTGTCCCTGTCCCTTGCCCCTACCCTTGTCCCTGTCCCTTGCCCCTTGCCCCTACCCTTGTCCCTGTCTCATGCCCTTCCCTTCCCGCTCCCCTAAAAATCCCTCTCTTTACTGAAGTGTGTAATTATATACCTCGGAGAAGGTGAGCGCGAAAGGCGGGGGTGGTGAGGAGGGGGGGAGGGAGGTCTTCTGTCTTTTACCTGGAGCGCCTGTTGCCACGGAGATAGTGCCTCTTAAACTGCCCCTATAATCCTCTCCCGCTGCCCCTCTCCTCTCCCTCTCTCTCTCTCTTGTCCCTCTCCTCTCCCTCTCTCCTTCTCTTGTCCCTCTCCTCGACCTTTCTCTCTCGGTCTCTTGTCTCCACTTCTCTCTGGCTTGCTTTTAAAAAAATCCGTTGCCTCCCTCTCTTTCGATTTTTCCCTCTCTCTCTCTCTCTCTCTCTCTCTCTCTCTCTCTCTCTCTCTCTCTCTCTCTCTCTCTCTCTCTCTCTCTCTCTCTCTCTCTCTCTCTCTCTCGTACGTTCGTTCGTTGCCTTCGTGCTTATATATACCTTCATTATGTACGTACGTGCTTCAGCACGTGTCTCTCATCTATCCACTTTTATACCAATGGACGAATGTTGGAAATGACCATAAACTCGCGCGTATTGAATTGTTCTGCAATTTTCACGCCGTTTGCCCCAGGCCGCATTCATTGTAATTGGCAGCAGTGACCGGATATTATTCGGGAGAGGCGCCCCCGGTCGAGCAGTGTCCAGTGGGCGTGTGTCAGGGGCAGGCCACCGCGGGAAGCTGCGGGCGGCTGGACCGTGAAAGGAGGGAGAGAGTGAAGGGGGTGGGGGGGAGGGAGGAAAGAGAGGGAAGGAGGAAGAGAAGGAAAAGGAAGG
>NC_091557.1:28887915-28902915 GCF_042767895.1 Penaeus vannamei
CGAGAAGCCCAAGTCGCAGACGCGGAAGTCCAGCGTGCCTGTCATCCGGATCACCAGGCCCCGGAGCCCGGACTCGGACAGCGACAGCGACGATGGCGGCCTCGGCGCCAGGAAGCGCGAGGACAGCTTCGGGAGCGTCGGCAGCAGCGGGACCGACTCCGCCGTGACGACGTCGCCGCGCGCCGGCCGCTCGGGCTTCGACACCGGCGGCGAGGATGCCAGCTGCGAGGGCAGCATGGGCTCCGGGGAGCTCAACATGATCGCCGAGGAGAAGGACGAGCCCAAGGACTTCGAGACGGCCTCTATCGAGAGCAAGGAGTCCGTCAAGAGCAAAGAATCCTCCAAGAGCAAGCACTCGATATGGAGCAGATCCTCGGCCAAGGAGGAGGACTCGGGGAAGAAGAAGTTGTCGCTCAAGGACAAGGAGAAGGCCGCCAAGAATGTCCGAGAGGCGCGAAAAGCGGGCAGAGAGCCGCTCAAGATCAACCGCGACGCCCTCAAGGACAAGGACTTCTCGAAGGAGAAGCCCCGCTCGCCCGTCAAGAAGATGCTCAAACATCTCAAGAGGAGCGTGTCGACGTCGTCCTCGTCGACCGCCATGGCCGAGCGCGGGGACCGCCGGAGCTCCGTCAGGTCCAACACCTCCGGCGAGAGCTGCGGGAGCAACGGCTACGACAGCCACAACGCCGCCTACGCCGCCCACAGGCAAAAGGCCGCGACCATCGACAGCCGCGGCGCTGCAGGGCGAGGTGGGGCCACGGGTCACAGGTCGGCCACAGGCGAGGTCATAGGTCACGATGTGAGACAAGCGAGGGGAAAGTCTGCCACACTGGACCACAGGAAGGCGAGGAACGACGTGAGGAACGCCATGGGCGCGGACGACGACAGCGGCCCGCGATCGCCGGCGTGGAGCGGCTCTCGGGAGCGCTCCTCGACGGAGGGCTCGGAGGACACGGCGGGCAAGGACGCGCGCAAGGCCAGGGCCTGGAAGATGGCCAAGACGCCGGCGCTCGACGGGGAGGACCTCGACGATTACGAGCTGTCGTCGTGCACGCCCGACGAGCGGGAAAGGAACTCGACGTCGACGTCCGACGGAAAGGCGTCGTCCAAGGAAACCATCTCCTGCCGAAGGGGGAGCAAGCACTGCGGCACCGAGGACGAGGACGCCGACTGCTCCTCACCCGAGAAGTGCGAGCCAGGCAGCGGGCGATGCTGCGAGCCAGCGACGTCGCCGCCGAAGCCCGCGCCGGACGAGGTGGTGTTCCGGTCCCCGAAGTGCACAGAGCTCCCCGGGGTGGGCGGGGGGCCGGCGGGGGCCCCGGGGTCGCCGGAAACGCCAGCGGCATCCACGGAGGGAGTGTGCGAGTCCCCGGCAAGACGAGCGGCCGGCGGCGCAGGTAAGGTTGCTGCATCACAGCCCGATCCTGACATGACGTCATGGCTGCTTACCTGCCTGCCTTCCCTCATCGCGTGTGCACTTGCAGCTCTTGCACAGCGCCCGCCGCCTTTCTATGTCCTTATGTCGTTTACGCATGAACTTATTATTTATTAATGTTGAGTGGTACTTCCACCGTCCACCTTGCACAAGTATCCCGTAATGTATGCGTATACATATGTACGAGTTCGTATAGTAGCTAATCATGGATGCCATACCATTATAATTATACCCATTACATGTGTTGCAAGCTTCGCATTTCCCACGCTTATATCTTAAATTTCCGCTCCAGGCAACTCCTCCTCGACGTAAGCCTCAGTAGTGTTATCTCATGACGTTATGCGTCTCTCGCGATCTAGCGTCCACGTGGCATATCCTGCCTTGCTGTGACCTGACGTAAGCGCAGGAGATGGCATAATCACCTGAGGTCGCTGCCTTCTGATTTGTCGCTTTTATTTTCGTTATTTTTGTCGCTTTGTGGGAGAATGACAGAGAATGATAGAGAAACCTAACCCATTCCATAAGGTTTTCTGCTGTCACTGCTGCTTCGTCTAGGCACGAAATCCATTTTATATAAACATATTGAGCTTTCTGTCCACAACGCCAAATATACATATGTCAGAATGGACCAGCGGGGAAGAAAAAAACATACTGCATTATGTATGAAAAGATGGAGGCCATGCAATATACCAGCATGTGGAATGAAGGCCTGTGGTGGGTGTATCATTTCTCGTCACAACATAATACCGGTAGTGAAGCGGTGAAGCCACTTCTCTGCTGTCGACAAGTGCGATTCGACAACCAAACGATTCGGGTTGACTAGTTCTTGTGACAATTTTTTTTAGAATGTATGGAGAGGGAGAGAGGGAAGAAAAGTGGGAGGGAAAGGGAGAGGGGGAGATAGTGAGCAGAGAGGGAAGGAGGGAAGGGGGGAGCGACCGAGCCAGCGAGAGAGAGAGAGAGAGAGAGAGAGAGAGAGAGAGAGAGAGAGAGAGGGGGAGAGAGAGAGAGAGAGAGAGAGAGAGAGAGATTGAGAGAGAGTGAGAGAGATTGAGAGAGATTGAGAGATTGATTGAGAGACGGATTGAGAGACGGATTGAGAGACGGATTGAGAGATTGATTGAGAGAGAGAGAGAGAGAGAGAGAGAGAGAGAGAGAGAGAGAGAGAGAGAGAGAGAGAGAGAGAGAGAGAGAGAGAGAGAGAGAGAGAGAGAGAGAGAGAGAAAGAGAGAGAGAGAGAGAGAAAATAAGAATTTCCGTTTCCTCTCCATGCCCCACCTCCCCCCAGTCTCCCACTTTGTCATCACACGCGCCCTTCTGGTAGGCAAACATACCCGCAATATACCAATCCTCTCTGTTTGCCTGCGTGTGCTTTCACATGTGCATCGGAGTCGGTCTTGAATGCTTTATGAACGCATGCGATATTATCACTTTTGGCTTAATATTAGGTAATTGTTTGTTATTTACATATGTGACGTCTCTGTCACTCGAAGAAAAGGAAAACCACGCCCACAAACGTAAACCAACACACACACGCACACGCACACGCACACGCACACACGCGCGCGCGCGCGCGCACAGAGCACAGCCGAGCATCTAAATGGACATCATCCCTCTCACAAAGATCGCATCCCGGCCTGCGCTATGACGAGAAAAGCCTTTTACCCAAGTTTGGCAAGCCGTTCGATTTTCATTTGGAAAGTTGAAACAGCTTGTTCTCGGAAGGACAAGAGTAGTCGGGGAAGGATGTTTGGTGAAGAGTTGAGATCCCGGATGTTCCCTCCTTTGACATTTTTTTGAGGTAGGGGGTTTGAGTGAGGGAGGGGGAGGGGGAGAGGGAGAGGGGAGAGGTTTTTCGTTTTAGTATGGGAGGGGGAAGGGAAGGATTTGAGAGGGCAAGGGAAGGGGAGAGGTTTCCGAAGAGAGGACAGGAAGGGATAAAGGAGAAGGGGGTAAAAAAAATGTCGAGGGAAGGGGGTAGAGATTTTCGTGGAAGGGGTGTGAGAGGAAGGAAAGGAGGGGGAAAGGGAAGGGAGATAAATTTTCGTGAATATAAAGGCGGAGAAATTGAGGAAAGCACAAGAAGGAGAGGTTCTTTCTTTTCCTTTTCAGGGCGTGAGTAAGGGAGGCTTCGGTGAAAGGGGAAATTAGGGTGATGGAGAGGGCGAGGAAGTGAAGAGGGAGGGAAAGGATGGGCGTCAGAGGGAAGCCAGTGATGGACCGTGGATGTAAAAAGGCGGAAATTTAAGAAAGAGAAAATTAAAACGGGGTATATTCTTATCTCCCCCTCCCCTCCACTCCCCTCTTTCCTCCTCCTCGTCCATCTCCTTCCCTCCTCTCTTCTAGTTCCCCTCTTCCTCCCCCTGCGAATAACACCGCGAGTACCTCTCCCTCGCGATTGCAAAAGGTCATCGCGACTCCCCCGCCCACGCTCGCGCCCACGCCCGCGCCCTCGACAGTGACGTCGCGCGGAAGCCTCGAGGAAACCGGGAAGAACCCAGGAAGACACGGGGCTTCTCGGCATTTCCTCCTTAGCCCGAACCCCAGGCCTACCCTGCTCCCTTGGCTGGCCGGGGGGCGGGGAGGGGAGGGGGAAGGGGAGAGAAGGAAGGAGGGGGAGAATAAGGAGGGAAAGAATAGAGAGGAAGTGAGAAGGAGGAAAGGGAGGGGGAGATGGTGGAAGAAGGGAAAAGTGAACGAGAGAAAGAGGGGGAGGAAGGGGGAGAGGGAGGGATGGTGAAGAATAAATCAGGTAAAATAAAGGAAAGGGGAATGTGAAAAGGAAAAAGTGAGATAATACCAGCCACAGACAAAGACAGAGAACGGCGGTGGAGTTGAGCCTTGGTCAAAAGTGGAAATAAAGAGGAAAAACGAAAATTAAAAATGTCAATAATTCGAACATGATAAATAAACAAAGAATTCTCGTGAAAATAAACAATGAAGGCCGATAAGAATAACACGTTCACGACCACATTACAACTCAAAAAAAAAAAAAAAGCATCAACCAGATGTTTCCTCGACGGGAAAATTCCCACGAGCCAGATCACCAAAATATCCTTCGGGGGATGATGCCTCGTCCGATACCCTGCGAAGAGCAAACAGAGAGACTTCTTTTACGCTGAAATGCAGGCAGACGATCGGACGAGGGCTGACACGACAAGGCGGCTAGACACGGCGGAGCCAAGAGAGGTAGGGGTGGGGGTAGGGGTTGGTGTGGAGGGGGTAGGAAGAGGTTTGCAGGGGGGAGGTGGTGAAGGGAGGGAGGGAGGAAGAGGTGGAGGGATGGAGGAGGTTTGAGAGTGGGGGTGGTGGGAGGGAGAGTGGGAGGGAGGAAAGAGGTGAAGGGGTGGAGGAGGTTTGAGGGTGGGGTGGTGGAAGGAGGGAGGAAGACATTGGAGGAGGTTGGTGGGGGTGAAGGGGAAGGAGTTGGAGGGTAGGGGGTATGAGCGGTGTAAGAGAAGTAAGGTGGGCAGACAAGGGGACGAGGGTAGAGGAGACTGGAGAAAAGAGGTGGGGGGGGGGGGAGGAGAGGGAACAGAAAGAGATGAGTGGGGGGTTCACGAGGTTGTCCAGGGGGGACGCAGCGACGAAGGAGAAGGTTATCTTTTCCACGTATTGGATTAATAATTTTTATTGAAGGTCTTTCAGGCTTTGATTGGCTTTCTCTCTCTTTTTCCCTCTCCCTGCCCTTTCCCCCCTCCTCCCTTCCTTTCTCTCCTTTTTTCCCCACTCTCCCTCCCTCCCCCCCCCAACAGTTATCGCGCGGCTGAGGTAGCATTTGGACTAGGTTAAGGGGCGAGAGTATGTTGGCGGGGCGGTGTGAGAGGGAGGAGGGGGGGCAGGGGCTTTGGGTAGGAGGAGGGGGGGATAGGAGAGACGAGGGGTAGGATAGGAGGGAGGAGGAAGGAGGCATGGGGTGGAAGGAGGGTGAGGGGGGTGGAGAGGAGACAAGAGGTTTGTTCCACCTGGGGAGAGGATGGTCCTTTGACGCTTCTTCTCTCCCCTCCCCCTCCCCCTCCTTCGCCATTTAAATTGCTTCGAAGCGAGGGGGGGGGACGGCTATCGAAGGGGCTGTGTTGAGCATGCAACGGTCGCCCTGTGTTAGGAGAACCGCAGGTGAGACGCGGCCGTGAAGGGTAGATGGAAATGATTGCTAGGAGCGTGGGGTCGGCAGCTCAAACCGCCCCAGGGTGTGGGAATACCGCCAGCGTGTGTGCGTGCGTTTGTGTGTGTACATGTGCGTGTGTTTGTGTGTGTGTGGTGTCCATGACTCATACTGCTGCTCTGGCGCGTATTTTGTCATTTTATTCTTTCTTCGTTCGCATTCTTTTCTTTCTTTCTCCTTCGCTCTTTGCGCCGACAGTTTATCAGTTGATAGAAAGGTTTTAGTTCGTCAGAGGCAAGGGAGTTGCCTGCTCTGACGTCACAAACTAGACCGTCTTTTGAGTGTTGTTCGCCCTCTGCCGTTCACGACCTCCGCGAGGAACATTGCACTTCGGGTTTCAACATCGCTCTTGTGAAACCATTTGTTATAGAAAATACCGTTGGTGATCTCAAACTTACGACACATTTGCAGAAGCGAGGATAAACTTTACGAATGCAACCTGCACACGAGGGCGGGAACATCTTTCGAAATCTGTAACGGCCTCGGCTATTTTCACCGCGAGACCTGGACGGCGGCGGATTGAACTACAGGATTCAAAACAAAGACGCAACGAGAGACCAATCAGGTCCCGAGACTCCGGCAACCCCCGAGACCGACCGCCGTGCTCACCTGAGTTCAGTCTTAGAATACCGAGATTTGGTTTCGCGCGCGCTCGCTCTCTCTTCTTCTCATCCTCTTTCACTTTCTTTTCGCGTTCGCCTTGCGTTTGTTTGTTGCTCCTTTTCTTTCTCGTTTCTTGTTTTCTCTGGTCTTTTATGTGCGCATGTATGCATATACTTATATATATTTGTGTCTGCAATATATGTGTGTGAGAGAGTATGTATGTACGTATACATATATAAATATATATGTATATATTTATTTGCATAGAAATAGAGAATTCATATCTATACAACTCTTTTCCCATTTAGTAGAAAGCTGTATATTCATCAGTTAAAGACTTGACTGTGCCAACTAAGAAGCAGAATGGCAAACAATTTCCTTTCCAGATTTTCTAATGAATATTTGAACTCATTCAGGGCTGTTTTGCATATCTAACGAAGGAAGTGAAAGAGAGGGAGAGAGAGAGAGAGAGAGAGAGAGAGAGAGAGAGAGAGAGAGAGAGAGAGAGAGAGAGAGAGAGAGAGAGAGAGAGAGAGAGAGAGAGAGAGAGAGAGAGAGGGGGGGGAGGGCAGTCAAGAAATGGAGAAAAAAAAACAAAGAAAGAAGCAGAATAATAAAAAAACAGATGAAAAAGAATAACCACACAGAACCGAGGTAAAAAAAAATCGACCCACAAAGGAAAGACAAACCAAACAAGCAGGCAAACAAGGCCGCGGTCCAACTGCTCTTCAAGAAATGGGTCTTAATCATTCTCCTTATAAGGTCACCGAGGTCTGCTCAACAGTTCCACGCGCTCGTTAACCCCGCCGGAGTGAGAGAGCCGGTGATGTGTCCGCGAGTGAAAGTGAAAAAGATAAATATTCATTGAGCAGTCGGTTCGAATTGACTTTCGGGTGATGGAGAAAATGGGTGGGGGGAGGCTTTCGTGTTGTTGTTGTTGGAATGACTGATTGATTGTTAGGGAGTTTTGGTGGGGATTCTGCGTTTGGGTTTGGTGATGAATTCTATTCATTCTTGGATCTGTATTACCTCTCGCTTCTCTTCTCTTCTCATTTCATCTCAGCTCTTCAGTTCTCTCTTCTCCTCTGTTCTTCTCTTCGCATCCTTCCTCGCCCATGCTTTCACATCTCTCTTCCCCTCCACAGGTGCACACGCGCACACGCACACGCACATGACATCTCACCTTTCGCCTTCATACCTGCAGTGCTACGGATAAAGTCAACAGTCAAGTTTCAGCATCCTTGCGAACTCCCTCTTTCTCTCGTCTTGTATTTTCTTTTTCTTTCTCTCCTTTCCCCCTTTTCGTTCTATCGTTCATTCTCTCTTTCAGTTTTTATTTTCTTTCTTTGATATTCTCTTGGCGTTCTTTTGTTCATTTTCTCTCTCACTTTTGTTCTTGTTTTCCTTTGTCCCGTTTTCTTATTATCTTGTTCGTTCCTTCATTCATATAAGTTCCCACCATTTTTCTTTAATTTTTGTTCCTTGTTCTGCCTTTCGCTCCTTCGTTCATTCTATTTCTTTCGCTCTTTCAGTATTTTTTCCTTCTCTGCCCTTGTGTTTTATTCGTTCCTTTTGCTCCACTTTCTTTCCTTCTTTTATTTTCGTTTGTTCTCGTTTTCCTGCTACAGTGTTTTGCGTCTATTTTCCTCTCTGTTCTTTTTCGTTGTTTCGTCCCCTCTCCTTCCTTCTTCCTATCCCTCTTCCTCTCTTCCGCCACTCCCCTACCCCTGCCCCTCCCCCAACCCCTTCTACTCTTTCCTTCCTCACCCACTCAGCTCAACGTTTATTGACGCACTTAACTATTCTGGGTCTGCTCTCTCTCTCTCTCTCTCTCTCTCTCTCTCTCTCTCTCTCTCTCTCTCTCTCTCTCTCTCTCTCTCTCTCTCTCTCTTTCCCTGGAATGTTTTTTATATATAGCTGTTCCTTGCTCAATCGCTGGCAGCCGTTTGACAACCTTTCTTGTTTCTCAGTTCAATTTCATTTTCATTTTTTGGGGCGGAATCGCGTGCGTGTTTCTAGATTGAATGAAAGAAAGAGAGAGACAAAGACAGATAGAAACAGACCGACAGGTAGACCGACAGACAGAAACAGACAGACAGATTGACCGACAGATAGAAACAGACAGATAGACAGAGAGACAGACATACACATAGACAGACAGAGACAGAAACAGACAGATAGACAGACAGACAGAGAGACAGACAGACAGACACATAGACAGACAGAGAGACAGAAACAGATAGACAGACAGAAAGGCAGACAGACAGAGACAAAAACAAACAGACAGAATCAGAGAAAAGGGACGATGAAAGGGAGAAAATCACGTGTCGAATAGCCCGAAATTTAAGAAGGGGGGAAGCGGTGAAATATTAAAAAAAAAAAAAAAAAATGGCGCCGGTTTGTCATGTTTTCCGGAGACTTCTGCCGCGTTGACGATGACTGTTCGGGATTTTCCTCCTTGTTATTTGAGATGCATTATTTTTTTCCTTCTGTTATGATCTTGCATGGCGTTTCGTTTCGGATTAGTGGTTGTTTGAGCTGTATCCATTATCCAGTGGGAGTGAGGCAGCGTCTTTTTCAGTTTATTTTGTTTGTTTGTTTTCTCGTTATGCCTCTTCTTCCTCGTTCATCTGCTTATTGTATATATGTTTTCTACCTCATTCTCTTCCTCTACCTTTCTTCCTATTGTTCTTCCTCCTCTTCATTTTCATCATTGTCTGTTCTTTCCTCCTTATCTCTCTCACTCACTCTCTCTCTCTCTCTCTCTCTCTCTCTCTCTCTCTCTCTCTCTCTCTCTTTCTCCCTATCTCTCTCTCTCTCTCTCTCTCTCTCTCTCTCCCTCCCTCCCTCCCTCCCTCCCTCCCTCCCTCCCTCCCTCCCTCCCTCCCTCCCTCCCCCTCCCTCCCTCTCCCTCCTCCCTCCCCTCCTCCTCTCTCCTCTCCCCCCCTCCCTTTCCCCATCTCTCTCTCTCTCTCTCCCCCCCTTCCTTCCCTCCCTTCCAGCAGCCATTCACCCTTTTATCATGGAATGAGCCAGTCTCGGGTGGCTTCTTACCCCGTCACAGACTCACCTGCCCACGCCCACAAACCCACACCCGTACGCACACATGTACACCTACAGAGGCACAGTCAGTATGGAGGTTCCTACACACACACACACACACACACACACACACACACACACACACACACACACACACACACGCACACACACACACACACACACACACACGCACACACACACACAAACCAAACAGACAAACAAACACACGAGTTGACGGCGGCTTTGTCAACCCGGAAACTGTACTCCGCAGTGTCAGTGAAGTTCTCCGAGGAAGTCCTGCTGAGGAGACCAAGTTGGAGGGAAGTTTTCCGAGGCGGAGGCGGTGCAAAAGGGCGGGTGTACGTTGAGGAGGGGAGGGGAATAGAGGGGAAGGGGAATTGGAGAGGGGGAAGGGGAAAAGGATGGGAAGGGGGAGGGAATGGGGAAGGGGGAGGGGGAGGGTGAGGGGATGGGATAAGGGAATGGGGAATAGGGAGGGGTGAGGGGATAGGGAAGGGGTGAGGGGAAAGGGATGGGTGAAGGGAGAAGGGGAGAGGGGGAGGGAATAGGGAAGGTGAAGGTGAGAGGGGATAGGGAATGGGGAAGGAAGAGGGAAAGAGGAAGGGGAAGATGGAGGAAATGGAGAAGGGTCGGAGGGAGGGGAGGGAAGAGAGAGAGGGAAAGGAAAAATGGAGGGGAGAGGGAGAAAGAGGAAGAGATAGTGTGAGTAATTGTGTAGGGGAGGGGAAATAAATAAATAGAAAGGGGTATTGGTATATTGAGTAAGTAATAATATGTATCTCTTTCCCTCCCCCCTCCCCTCCCCTTTCCCTAGTTGCCTTACGCCTCTTTCTCCCTCCCCACCCCCTCCCCCTTAACCACTCTTCAATTCTAACCTCGCCTCGTACATGACACCCATATGAAACGCATTCAACCTTGCAACACCGCCATCTCCCCCCCCCCCTCAA
Source organism: Penaeus vannamei (assembly GCF_042767895.1). Taxonomy (NCBI): domain Eukaryota; kingdom Metazoa; phylum Arthropoda; class Malacostraca; order Decapoda; family Penaeidae; genus Penaeus; species Penaeus vannamei. The sequence continues at coordinate 28,898,129 of NC_091557.1, forward strand.
GGAATTTCAGACACTCTACATCTACCACGACTCGCGACCGCCACCTGGGGACGACACACCAGCTGACGAAGGTGTTAACGGAATAACAAACACGTGTTATTCTGCCTGTTCTTACCCCCTCCCCCTCCCTTAATTTCTCATCTTCCTTTTCTTCTTCTACTTTTCCTCTTCTTCTTCTTCTGCCTCCCACTCCTCTTTCTCATTCCTCTCATCTTCCTCTATCTCTTCCTCCCCCTCTTTCCCATCTTCCTCCCCCTCAAACTACACCCTCCTCCTCCTTCTCCCTCTCCCCTCTCCTCCCTTTCATCCTTCTCTTCCCCCTCCTCCCCACCATTCCCTCCTCCTGCCTGCCTCTCTCCCTCTTTTCCTCCCTCCTTCTCCCTCTCCCTCTATCTTCCTCAAAGAATACATATGAGCTTTAGCGGCGACCTAGCGACTCACGTTTTTTTTTCCTTTTTTTTCCTCACGTTTTTTCTGTCGCGAAATCGCCTTGTGTTTTATCGCTTCGTAATATAACGGGCGCGGCTGTGAGGCATCGGGTGCTGTCGTTCGGGCGTTCTGTGGGCGGCGGGGGCGTCGGAACCTTGTTACTTGTCTCGTGCTTCTTGCCTCTTGTCTCTCTTCTCTTTTCTCGTGTTCCTTGCCTCTTGTCTCGTGTATGTTGCTTCTTGTCTTTCTCTCCTCATTGCTCTCGTTTCTTGCCTCTTGCCTCGTACACCTTGCTTCTATTTGTCTGATGTCTTTTGCTTCTCGTTTCGTGTTTTTTGCTTCTTGTCACATGTATTGGTTATTATCTCTCTCTCTCTCTCTCTCTCTCTCTCTCTCTCTCTCTCTCTCTCTCTCTCTCTCTCTCTCTCTCTCTCTCTCTCTCTCTCTATGTGCTTAGCGATAATGCTTTTTGCGCCCCTGATCCCATCACTTATTTATAATTAATATTTGATGGATGGTCCTTTTAAGTCAATACATGATTAGCCAGTTCTTCCCTTGTCAATTTGTGGGGATTTTCTTAATTAAATTGTAAATATTATGATAGTGATAACAGTGAGAGAAGATAAGAAAACATATTTATATCTATGTCTCTTTATCTATCTGTCTTTTTATGTGCATGTGTGTATGAGTGAGGATGTTATTTCTCGTATAGTTTTTTAACCAACAATGCCTTGTGGTGTTGCAGAAAGTTATTTGATTTTCAAGTATAGCATAATCTGACTTGTTGGACCGTATTCATGTTGACAGATGTAGAAAGGTATGAATGAGAATGAATATGTTTAAATGCATCTCTTTCATACCTTATTCTTATTCATACCTTTCAACAATGACCTGACTTCTTGCCGTGTGGTTGTGGGATAAAATACTAGTCGTAGATCACGCGAAGCCTCTCACTCCCTATCTTATTAAAGTATACTTTTTTTCTTATCCGGATTTCATATTCAAATCACGTATGAGACTTTTTTTTACATTCTTCGAACAGGGTCCACCAAGGGGGAACCTTCCTGTCTCGTAATTGTAGCGTAGGTAATCGATGCCGAGGGCTCGTAAGGGTGACGGGCGTGCGTAAAGAGAATGGCATTAGGACCCTTAAGTGGTTGGCTGTTGACGTCATCAAGTAGGCCCGGTTACGTCACGAAGTGGGGGTCGATGACGTCACCACGTGGCTAGGGGAAAGCTTTCGGTAATATCATGTATGTTTTTAAAAGTAATTACGTTTTTTATATGATTTTTAAATCAGTTAAGATATTTTTCTCCCTAAATTATATCAATTCAGACGAAAAGAAAAATCAACAGCCTTTCAGAGGAATGAAAACCAAACAGTCACAAGAGGAAGAGGGAGGAAGGAGATAGGGGGGGTGGGGGAAGAGAGGAAGGGAGGAAGGGAGGGAGGGAGGGAGGTGTTATCGATGACCTGAGATGGGAAGAAGAGGAAGGGGGACGGGGTTACTTTTATATTTTACGATATGATTACAAGGCCTTCTGACGGCACGGTGCCACTCAGGCCTCGAGGCACGGTAGGTGTACCCCTCCCCCCCCTTCACTGAATTTGTGTACTGTGGCCCTCGACGTGTTAGGCTCCCTTGGTTGGGTTGGGGCGTCTTCGGGGCTTTGCTGGGGGGCGGGTCGTCGGCGGTATAGTTTCTGTGTTGTAGTTTTGGTTGTTATGGTAGTGGTGGTATTGTTATTTTTGTTAGGGTTATTTTTATTATTATTGATGACATATTATTTTTATTATTATTAATGACATATTATTATTATTATTATTATTATTATTATTATTATTGTTATTGTTATTGTTATTGTTATTGTTATTGTTATTGTTATTGTTATTGTTATTGTTATTGTTATTATTATTATTATTATTATTATTATTATTATTATTATTATTATTATTATTATTATTATTACTATTAATGACACAATATTATTATTATTATTAATTACATTTTATGATGATGAAGATGATGATGATTATTATTTTATTATTATTGTTGATATTATTATTATGATTACTATTACTACTACTATTACTATTTTCATTGTTATTGTTATTGATATTATTAATATCATTATTATCATTATTATTATTACTATTACTATTAATTTTACTATTACTACTACTATTAATATTATCATCATTATTATTATTGGTTTTATTATTATTATTATTATTATTATTGTTGTTGTTGTTGTTGTTGTTGTTGTTGTTATCATTATCATTATCATTATTGTTATTATTATTGCCATTACTATGACTATTACCACTATCATTCGCCGTTATCATGCACCTTAATCATATCTAGGGCAATAAGTATCACATGTTTTTTTCCAATAAATCCCAAAACCACTATACAGTATACTACCTCTCATTTTCATCTTTCTTTTTTCTTTAATTTTATGTCTTTTTTCATCTTTCTTTTTTCTGTTTTTCATCTTTCTTTTTCCTTATTTTCATCTTTCTTTTTCCTTATTTTCATCTTTCTTTTTCCTTATTTTCACCTTTCTTTTTCCTTTTTCTCATCTTTCATTTTCCTTCTATTTTTGTCTTTTATTTTTCTATTGCATATTCTCGAAGGCAAAATGACAGAAGAGGTGTTGCTGTCACGCTGTATTGACCACGCGCTGGGGGGGGGGCGGTCTCTCGGGGGTGATGGTGGGGGGGGGTAATAACGCTCTCTTGTTGTCTTCTCTTCGCTTCTCTCCTCCTTTCTTCTCTTTCTTTCGTTGTTTATGTCTTCTTTTCTCAATGTAAATGCATGTTATTGTATATCTATCTATCTATTTACCTATGTGTTTATATATGTATATATATATAGATAGATAGATAGATAGATAGATAGACAGATAGATGTATATACATATATATGCGTATATATATGTATATATATATATATGTATGTATATTATATACATACCCTTATAATTATATACATATGTGTGTGTGTGTGTGTGTGTGTGTGTGTGTGTGTGTGTGTGTGTGTGTGTGTGTGTGTGTGTGTGTGTGTGTGTGTGTGTGTCCTTTTCCTTCCCCCTCTTTCCATTCTCCTTCTTCATTTCCTTCTCCCGAAAGCTTAAGCACAAATTGTTGTCTTATTATTCTCCTTGACTCATTAGTGAGTTTCGAACGACTTATTATTATTGCGCACGAAGTTAAGAAATGAAGCTGAGAAGGGAGGGAGGGAGAGAGAGAGAGACAGAGAGAGAGGGAGAGAGAGAGAGAGAGAGAGAGAGAGAGAGAGAGAGAGAGAGAGAAAGAAAGAGGGGGATTGAGAGAGAGAGAGAGAGAGAGAGAGGGGGACAGGGAGAGAGAGTGAGAGACAGACAGACAAACAGACAGAACAAACAGAGACAGCAAAAAAGTAAGAAAAATACTAACACAGAGACACCCCACGGACACAAAACAACCAGACGAAGACAAACCAAAAAGAGGAAGAGAGAGGCAGCAAAATGTCCCGAAAGACAAAGCAGGAGGAAGACCCGATAGGACAGACTGCCATAAGGTCAGAGGTCAAAGGTCGCGGCGGTGACATCATCTTCGGGATTAGTCTTTAGTCTTTCCTTCCTGGAGGGCTGCGAGCGGAAGGCCGAAGGAAGGGGACTTATCTTTAAAAAAAAAGACCGAAAGAAAAAGGTGATGTTATGAGAGGGGGGAGGGGGAGACCTCAGGCAAGGGAGGGATAGTTTGTTTACTCGACTTTGTTTGTGATTGCTGCTGCTGTTGTTGATGTTGTTGTTATTATTGTTATTAATGTTATTATTGTTATTATTATTATTATTATTATTATTATTATTATTATTATTATCATTTCTATGATTATGACTATTATTATTGTTATCATCATCATCATCATCACTACCATCATCATCATTATCATGATGATGATGGTGATGGTGATGATCGTCATCGTCATCGTCATCGTCATCGTCATCGTCATCGTCATCGTCATCATCATCATCATCATCATCATCATCATCATCATCATCATCATCATCATCATCATCATCATCACCAACAGCAACAAAATTATTATTGTTGTTATTGTTGTTGTTAATCATTATGCACTATTGTTGTTGTTCTAGTTATGATAATATCATTGTTATCATTACATTATCTTTATTACTCACGTGTGTGTACAATTCTGATTATACTTATGCACGTTTGTTTTCTCTCGTTGACCTTACAATGCTTTTGATCACGTGACAATTCGAACTTCGATGTCATGCACTTGCCATGCACAAGTCACGCATAACAAAGATACGCTGAGCACATGGCTTGGCGAGTGAGTCATGTCATA
>NC_091557.1:28922915-28925415 GCF_042767895.1 Penaeus vannamei
AACAATTAACATATTAAGCAGGCAATCTACCTATCCCCCCCTAAATAATTAGACGATTACCCCCCGCTCCTCCCATTTTCCCCCAAGGGTTAAAAAGGGGTATATTGAAATTATTTTAATAGAATACTGTAATACATCTTTATAATCAAAATAAAGGTTTGAAAATCAATGAAAATAATAATAATAGTGACGGGTATGATACTATTAGTAATAACTGATAGTTATGAAAATGATGGCAACTATAACAATAATAAACATAAGCATGAGAACATTCGTCATAATGATAACGATAATGATTATGATGATAGTAATGATAATAATAATGATAGTGATAATACTAATACTGATAATAACACCAAAGACAATAATGATGTTCAACTATAATAATTATAAGCAGCATGATAACAACAACAAAATAAGCTAAGATTAATGTTAGAATAAGAATGATAATGACCAGCTTACGAGCCCGTGCCCTAAGCCCGCCCTCCCCCCCCGCAGATGAGTCGACGGGCTCGCTGGACGAGGGCGTCGGCCAGAAGAGCGCCTCCCCGTCGCCGCTGGTGGGCTCCGCCGGCAGGATCTCCGGCAGGGAATCCGTGGCGTCCCTGGCCTCCTCCACCGACAACTCCACCGCCACCCACCCCGACGAGGACATCGAGAGGCTCCTGCAGATCAATGAGAGGAAGAGGAACTCCCTCACCCCCCTTGGAGTAAGTCCCGGGTGCTTGTGTGTGGGGGTCCGTTGGGGTACCGGGGTATTGGGGTAACGGGGTATTGGGGTATGGAGGTATTAGGGTATAGCTGTAAGGGGGGTGATTTTATGTCTTAAGAAAGGATCATTATGAAGAGTGTATAAGGATGATAGACGGATAAATAGATGCATTGAAGTAGATATATGAGGTATATAATAGTCATTAAATAAAGCGGCATTATATACTGAAGAACACGAAGATTCTGGAATTTGTCTTGTAACGAGAAAAAGGGATTTATGTGTGGGATTTCCGTTTTTTTTTAGTTATTGAGGATTAACTTCAGAATGAAATTATACTTGTTCCATTAGGATTTAATTATTAGGTGCATTATTCCTGGCCACCTGGCTAGATAATTATTAATAATTAGATATTAATTGGCTCAACTGGGATGTTTGTTTTCCTGTTAAATAGCATTTGATAGATTATTCGCGGGAAGTTGAATCACGTGATCTCCGAACCGAAAAATATGCATTGCAAAGGGGAAAATTGCAAATTGCTTTGTGATTTTGAAATTAGGTTACATATAGGCCTATGTATTTTTGTTTTCATGCAGGTGTGTTATAAGTAAGTTTGTATTTTTTTTTTTTTTTATTGAATTTTATAATATTTGTAAGCGTTTGGAGTTAAGTTTGCTTTTTGTGGATTTTTCTTTTTGTCAATATTTATTGATCTATTTGTTTAACATTAAGTCAGTCAGATGAATGAAAAAAATATATATATCAAGAAAGAAAAAAATAGCGGAAATAGCGAAAACTGCTCAACCAAGTACAAACAATAAGCAAGTTATCAAGCAAATGACAAAGGTAAACAAGTCCACATAAATTCAGAAAGACTAGTATCAAAGTGAATGCGCAGAACAATCAAGTGCTCAGCCAAACGGATAAATTTGCATACTTATTTACTTATTTACTTATCCCTCTCATAAAGGGAATAAACAAGGATTAAGGCGAATTGATAATTAGCAAGGACTGAACCAAACGAATTAAATAAACAAGGGGCTCAGCCATGCAAATGAAATAAGCAAAACAAACTCAAACCGAAATAACTAAAACAAACAAGGACGCAGAAACAAGGTCAATCAAACAATTTGAATAAACAAGGACGCAAGCAAACAACCGAAAAAAGCGAACAGCCAGATAATCCAACATATGAAATACATCACACACGCAGATGAATGAATTAACAAAGGAGAAAAAAATAGCTGAATATATAAGTGAATAAACATGAAGATGCGTCATACACGCAAATGGAGGAAGCGATAGATAAAAAGATAGATATGAAGGCGAGTAATCGTGGAAGGAATGGAGGAACCGGTGCCCTCCCCCCCTTCATCCCCCACCCCAGCTCCTGCATCACGCCTCGTCCCGCGGGGCATTCACCTGCAGGAGGGTGGGGTGGGGGGAGGGGGGTGCATAACGCCACGGAGGGGAGGGGAGGGAGAGAGAGGGAGGGAAGGGAGGGGAAGGCCGGGGGACGCATAACGTCACCCTGCGTTATGCGGGAGAGACAGGGAAGGGAGAAGAGGGAGGGAAGGGAGAAAAGGGAGGGAAGGGAGGGGGAGGCCGGGGGACGCATAACGCCACGGAGGGGAATGGAGAGGGAGAAAGAGGGGGAGGAGAAGGGGAGGGAGAGAGGAAGGAGAGAGGGGTAAAGGAAAGGAGAGAGAGAGAGAAGGGGATGAGGGGAAGGGAGGTATAAGAGAGGGGGAAGGGAAGGGAGAATGATAGGGTAGGAAAGGGGAGGCTACG
>NC_091557.1:28932915-28935415 GCF_042767895.1 Penaeus vannamei
ATCATGTTGTCACCTGCTGCAACAGCTCCTCATTTCGCTCTCCCTCTCCCTCTCACCTGTACTAACCGGTGCGTTGTAGATGCTACGACCTGCCTGCAAGAATTGTTGACATTGCAAAGCTGCCCTCTGCATCAGCGGCGCCTAATGCTGTCGCAGCAGTTGTCACTAACCCGCCAGAGATACAGCGCAGATAACGCAGTAGTTGCTGATCTTACTAATACCTCTCAGATTATGTAAACTACGATCTCTCTCTGTACACGAACGCTCTCTGCTAACGGCATCCACTAACAGCTGTAGTCACCGGCCTACCTGCATAAATGCCTCAGTTGTTTACTAACCATTTTTTATTGTCACTAACGTAATCTCCTAAACGTCGCTCTTTGTGATGTGATTTTACTAACAAGCACTGGTAACATCATCAAGCTTTCCGTGAAAGTGGGTTGCTGTCCCTAGATTTTTACAACCGTGCGAGGAACACCTCGGTATGACGGCGGATCGACCTTAAGAGTGGGCGTGTGTGTGTGTGTGTGTGTGTGTGTGTGTGTGTGTGTGTGTGTGTGTGTGTGTGTGTGTGTGTGTGTGTGTGTGTGTGTGTGTGTGTGTGTGTGTGTGTGTCTGTGTGTGTGTGTGTGTGTGTGTGTGTGTGTGTGTGTGTGTGTGTGTGTGTGTGTGTGTGAGAGAGAGAGAGAGAGAGAGAGACGGAGAGAGAGAGAGAGAGAGAGAGAGAGAGAGAGAGAGAGGGAGAGGGAGAGTGAGTGCGAGAGAGCGAGAGAGAAAGAGACAGACAGAGACAGAGCGAGAGAGAAACAGAGACAGAGAGAGAGCGAGAGAGAAAGAGAGACAGAGAGAGAGCGAGAGAGAAAGAGACAGACAGAGACAGAGCGAAAGAGAAAGAGAGACAGAGAGCGAGAGCAGGAGAGAAAGAGAGACAAAGACAAAGAGAGAGCGAGAGAGAAAAAGAGACAGAGACAGAGCGAGAGCGGAAGAGAAAAAAGAGACAGAGATAGAGCGAGAGCGGAAGAGAAAGAGAGACAGAGAGAGAAAGAGACAAACAGAGACAGAGCATGTGCAAAGGCGTCTGCGAGATGGCCAACCGCCAGTGGCATCCAGAAAACGACACAGAAGTGGCAAAGCATCATTCTGAATAATAAATCGGGTGTGTGCTCGCGGTGGTTCGGAAATTCACTCGCCTCCTCATTCTCCGCTCTCCTCCCTCCCTTCTCCCTTACCCCCTTCCCCTCTCATACTCCCATGCTTCTCCCTTTCCCCGTTGTATTTCTCCCCATCTCCCTGTCTTCTCCCTCCACCCCCTTTCCCTCACACACTCCTCTGCTTCTCCCGTTCTTCTCCCTTTCCCATCTACTATTTCTCCCCATCTCCCTTTCCAATCTACTTCACATTTCTCCCCATCTCCCTTTTCCCCTTTCCCCTTTCGTAGGCTTTCTCCCCATCCTCCTCTCTTCTCCCTTCCTCTTTTCCCCTCTCATATTTCTCCCCATCTCCATTTCCCTATTTCCCCTCTCATACACCTCCCCATCTCCCTATCCCCTTTACCCCTCTCATATTTCTCGCCACCCTCCTCTTCTATTTCCTTCCCCTTTCCCCTCAAGTTTCTCACCATCTCCCTTTTTTCTGTCTTATCTTTCCCCTTCCTACTTCCTCCCAACTCTTTCCCTATCCCCTCCCTTTCTGCAACCCTCCCCCCCTCGCTCTGCCCCCCCTCTAGACTAATCCAAGCTTTTCCTTCTTCTTTTTCTCTCCCCCCATCCTTCTCAACCCCCTCTTTCTTCTTTTCCCTCTTCTTCCCTCTTCGCACTCAAGATTCTCAACTCATTAGGTGTTGTGTGTCTTCGTATTTTTTCTTTCCTCTCTCTTTTTTCCCCCTCTCATCTCTCCTTATTATTCTCTCTCTCTCTTTATTTCTTCCTTTTGTTTCTCTTTCTCTTTCCTGTTTACTTTTTTCCCTTCCGCCCTCCCCCCTCCCCGAGTGCGATAGTGGCTCTCCACCTGTCTCTTCTCTGACAACGCCTTCCTGCCTTTGCTACTCTTGATAAGGACGTCAATTTTCTCTCTCTCTCTCTCTCTCTCTCTCTCTCTCTCTCTCTCTCTCTCTCTCTCTCTCTCTCTCTCTCTCTCTCTCTCTCTCTCTCTCTCTCTCTCTCTCTCTCCTTCCCTATATCTCTCTCTCTCTCCTTCCCTATATCTCTCTCTCTCTTCTCTCTCATATATATATCTCTTCTCTCTCTTTCTCTCTCTTTTCCCAATCATCTCATTCTCCTCCTCCTCTTCATCCTCCTTCTCCTTCCTTCCCCTTCCCCCTCCTCCTTTCCCCGCCCCCAATCCTAGCAGCCTCCTCCCTCCCCTCTCTCCCCTCCTCCCCTCCGTCCCTCCCCCTCTCCCCCTCTTCCCTCCCTCCCCCTCTCCACCTCCCTCCCTCCCCCTCTTCCTTCGTCCTGTCGCGATCCGTTTCCTCCGAGGAATTCGATTGCCTCCCAAGTTG
>NC_091557.1:28947915-28952517 GCF_042767895.1 Penaeus vannamei
TTCATTTATTTCATTTATTTATTTACTTATTTATCTATTTTGCTTATTTATCTATCTTTTTATTTCATTGTATTTATTTACTTATTTATCTATTTTGTTCTTATTTATTATGCTTCACACGTAGACGCGGAGTCGAAGGCACGTGTACGCACTATACCCGGGATACGCACACAAAGATGCACACATACGTTGTTCCAGTTCGGATAAACACGAAATATTCAAATGCACACTCAAAGGCACACTACTTTAAAGATAGATGAATGAAGAGGTAGATAAATAAATAAATGATAATAATCCAACCAGACAGGTAAATTTTACAGAGACGAGGCGTGGAGGGTGAAGGGAAGGGAGGGTCCATAAGGAGGGGAGGAGGGAGGGGAACCTGCCACTGCCCCTCCCTCTCTTCCCCTTTCCTTCCTTCCTCTTCCCTCCCTTCCCCTCCCCTCTCCCCTCTCCTCTCTCCTGCCTCTCCCCACCCCACTCCTCTCTTCCCTCACCCTCTACCTTTCCTCTCTTCTCTTCCGTCTCCCCTCTCCCCCTCTACCTTTCCTATCCCTCCCTCGTCTCCCCTCTCCCCTCTCCCTCCCCTCCCGTCCCCTCTATTCCCTCCCCTCCCCTCCCCTCTATTCCCTCCCCCCATTCTCTTTCTCTCGGCGATCGGTCTTCGCGGTCGGTCCTCGGCGATAAGATAGCGGCCGTCCGTGCTTATCGCCGTCGGCCAGATGCTTCCTCGGGCCGTGACGAAGATATGGCTGCCGCGGTCTGTTGCGCCGCCGGGTCTGCTCTCTCTCTCTCTTGCGTTCTCTGGGTGTCTGTTGGGTTTCTGTGCCTGTTCTCTTGGTTATTTCTGTTTCTCTCTGTTTTTTTTTCTTGCCATTTTATATGTGTGTGGATCTGTCGGTCTGTTTGTCTTTTTTCTTCTATTTTTTTTCTTGTCTTTTCTATCTTTCTATCTTTCTATCTATCACTCCCTTTCCCCATCCCACCCTCACTCACTCTCACTCTCCCTTCTCCTCCCGCCTTACCTCCATGACTCTCTCTCTTTCCCACTTCAGCTCTCTGCCCCTCCCTCTGTCTATTTTTTTCCTCCTCCTCCCCCTCCCCTTCCCACTCCTCCTCCTCCTCCTCCTCCCCCCTCCTCCTCCCCTCCCCCTCCTCCTCCTCCTCCTCCTCCTCCTCCTCCCTCCTCCTCCTCCTCCTCCTCCCTCCTCCCCCCTCCTCCCTCCCCTCCTCCTCCCCCCTCCTCCTCCCCTCCTCCTCCGCCTCCTCCCCTCCTCTCCTTTCCTCCTCCCCTCCCCCCTCCATCTACCCCCCTCCATCTACTCCTCCTCCTCCTCCTCCTCCTCCTCCTCCTCCTCCTCCTCCTCCTCCTCCTTCTCCTCCATCTCTCCCTCCCCCTTCTCCTCCCTACATCCTTCTCTCCCTCTTCATTCATCCTTCGCTCTGTATCCAAAGCCGCGACACAGACATCTCTTAAAGCGCTTCTCAAGACGCACCTTAAGGAAGAGGAACAGAGAGAAACTTTTTTTCTCTGTGTTTGTTTCTCTAGCACCTGGAAGGAGGTCGTTATTTTCTTCTTTTTGCATTCTCTTTCCGTTTCTCTCGTCCCTTCCTCCTTCTTTTCTTCTCGCTTGTCTTTTCATTCGTTCCGTTCCTCTCCTCGGTCTTCGTCTTCCTCCCTTCCTTCTTCCATTTGTTCTTTCTCTCTTCCTCACTTCTGTTCTCTTCCTCCCTTCGCTCCGCCCCTCCCTCTCTCCATCCATGCCTTCCCCCTTTTCCTTTTTCCTCCCCTCCTTCCTTATCCCCACCCCACCCCTTCTTCCATCCTTCCTTTTTCCTCCTCAACTCTTTCCCTTCCTCCTGTCATTCCTCTTTGTCTCTCCCCACCCTTCTCCCACTCCCCCGTTACTTCACTCTTAGCTATCTCCCTTCCCCTCCCCCAATTCCTCCTTCCGCTCCTTCGCTTCGTCCTTCTCATCCTTCCTTCCCTCCCTCCTCTCCTCTCCCCACCCCTCCCTTCTTCCTTTCCTCCCTCCCTCCCCCTCCTCTTCTTCCTTCATCCTTTCCCTCCCTCCCTCCCCCCTCCTCTTCTTCTTCCATCCCTTCCCTCCCTCCTTCCCTTCCTTCCTTCCTCCCATCCCTCCTTCCTTCCCTCCCCTCCCTACCCTTTTCCTTCCCTCCCTCCCTACTCTTTCCCTTTTTCCTCACCCACCTCCTCTTCTTCTCAATCCTTTCTCTCCCTCCCTTTTCCTTCCCTCCCTCCCTCCCTTCCTTCCCTCTCCTTCTCTCCCTCCCAAAGCCCCCATAACAAGAATCCGCCCATGTCTCCCTCTACGCCTGTAAGATATGCTCGCCCCCCCCCCACCCCCCACCCCCGCCTCTCCACCTGCCCCCGCTCCACGACCTTCACGTGTTACTTTCACACTTTGCAAGACCCTCGGAGAGATATTATGCCCGTCTTGGGAGAATTTCTCTTTCTTTTTTCTCCTTACTCGCCTTCTCTTTTTGTGTTTTGTTTTTCTCTCTCTTGCTCTCTGTTTTATTTTTTTTCTCAATTGTTTTTTATCTTTTTATAATCTCTCTGTTTGTCTGTCTGTCTGTCTGTCTGTCTGTCTCTCTCTCTCTCTCTCTCTCTCTCTCTCTCTCTCTCTCTCTCTCTCTCTCTCTCTCTCTCTCTCTTTCTCTCTCTCTCTCTCTCTCTCTCTCTCTCTCTGCCTCCCTCTCTTTTTCTTTTTCTCTTTCTTTTTCTTTCCGAACAGAGATGGGGGGAAGGGAATGAAGAATCATGGAAGGGGGAAATCAATAGAGATAGAAGGAGGGAGATGAAATAGGAGGATCAAAGAAAATGGCGAAGGATGAGAGAAGGAGAGACATGAAGAAGGAGAGAGGAGAAGGGAGGGAGAGCCTAGGAATGGAGGAAGGGGGAAGGGAGCAGAGAGGGTAGATTCCAATCCTTTCTATCGTCCAGTATTATTTTCTTTGTTGTTGATGTTATGGCCATTGTTTTTGTCATTGGTGTTGTTATTATTATTATTTTCCCTTCCCTTCTCCGCCCTTCCTCTTATCTTCTCTTCTTCCTTCCCTTCATCTCCCTCATTCGGGACGGAGTTTTTTTTTCTTTGTTTCTTTTTTCTTTCTTTCCTTCTTTCTCTAGAGCGGACTTTAACGGCGGTAATCAAATTCAGAGGCAGATCCTTGAGGCACAGTGGCCCTTGCTCGAGTGCCGGCGGACGGGGGGAGACAGAGCACCTCTCCCCCTTCTCATTTCCCCCTCTTCTCGCCCTCTTTCTCCTCCTTTTCTTTCGTTTCTCTCATCCTTCCGTTTTCTTTCTCTCGACTTCCTGTTTCTATCTTTTCTTTTTAGGGGGTGCTTTTCTTCTTTCCTCTTTCCTTTTCCCTCTTTCTACTCCTCTTCTTCTTCCTCTTCCACCTCCTTCCTCTTACTCCTCTCTCCCCCTTCTTTCCCCTGTCACCTTCCTCCCCACTCGTCCCCCTCCCCTCTGCCTCCCTTCCCTTCCCTTCCTCTCCCCTCCCCTTCCCTTCCCTCCCTCCCCTCCCCCGTTCACGTCTCGCCCTCACTGCACCTCATAACTAACGCCTTGACAACACAATGAGCCGCTGTGAGTGATCCGTCCTCCCTCCTGTGCCCCCTCATTTTCCTCATTCCCCATTTATCTTTTCTTCTTTTACTTCTTGCTTCACTTCTTTTTCCTCCCCCCCCATTTCTTTTTCTTTTTCTTTCCGAACGTTTCTCCTTTTTGTGCGTGTGTTTGTTTGTTATTTCTTCTTCTTCTCTTTTTTTCCATTTCCTTTTATTCCCTCTGTGTTGTATTTTTCATTTACCATTTAGCGTTTTTGTTTGATCGGCTTTCTCTTGGTTTGTTTGCTTTTCGCTTTATGTTGTTTTCCTTTTTCGTTCTCTTCTTTTTCAATTCGTTGTCATTTACACACCCCCACACACACCCACACACAAAACATCACAAAAATATATATAGACAAACAAGTAGATACATACATCCCATCATTATTAAAAGCGAAGAACAGATAGATATAAAAGAAACTAAGAAAACTACGGGAGAAATATACATGCTCAAAAAAGAAAGAGAAGAAAAACGTAAATTGAAGGCGAAGAAAAAAGAAGACTGAATATTTGAGCAAAGGAGAAAGAAAGAGAGAGAGAAAAAATGGAAAACTTTAACCTGTCCAAGAGAAACTTCTGGAATGATTCAATAGAAACAGAATCCCGCAACGGGGCATGTGCGCCCTTAATGGCCAACTTGCCCCGTTTCCTCCCCAGGCAATTTACTGATTCGCTCTCCCTCTCGTCGGCTCTACAGGTACAGGCGCCTTTGCAACCGATTCTTTTGTGTCTCTCTATCTCTCCCTCGCCGTCTGTATCCCGCCCTCCCTCACTCTCTCCATCCCTCCCTCACCATATCCATCCCACCCTCATTCACTCTCCCTCTCTCCCTCCCCATCCTTATCCCATTGTCTCCCTCCTCATCTCTCCCCCACCTTCCCTCACTCTCCCTCTCCCCCTCCCAGCTTGTTTTCCCCCAGCGCCGCTCTGCCCAGCGCCCGTTGTCCGAGCCCAAACATCGC
>NC_091557.1:28975517-28977594 GCF_042767895.1 Penaeus vannamei
GTTATTCATTTACTAGAGATGGACATGTGTTATATCTCTTTATAACGTGTATTGAAATTGAGAAGCTGAAAGGTTATTCACGGTTATTTTAGGGGGAAAATGTCCCAGAGTAATTATTTATACTGTTATTTCCAGGACATTTAGGTCTTCCTACTTGTGGATGGTTAGACCAAATCCTGCATAACACTTTACATATCACACATCTCAGTTTGGAATACATTTTCTTTTTTTCGTTTGATTTCGGTACCAGGTGTTCTCAAGGTTTGTAATTGCAAGCATGCATGGAGAAGTATCTCAGATATACTTTTACACCTTTTAAGGCTTACATAAAAAAACAACATGCTAAACCTTTCATACCCGAATTTTCCTTCAACATGGCTCTGTTGGCCGTTAAATTGTTGCACAGTTGCTAAAGTTTCCCTTAACTATAAAGGAATGAAGCTTTGTATAAACGAGATGTAGGACATTAAAATGTATTTTATAAATTCACTTTCCTTGTGTTTCTAACAGTCCCTATAAAGCCTCAGCATTCGATATCAGTTCAAGGTGAACCGATATCGAATCTATATAGTTTTAAAGGACGCATGGGAGCCTGTCAGACTAACCAAGGAGGAAGTAAAAACCGAAGGATTGTGTCGCATGTTTTGCCAGTTCACCTGACGATTTACCTGTATATATGTAAAAGGTATTCTTTGAATCTCTTTAAGGTTGCTCGGTAAATAATGAAGTCAAGGGAAAATCTACAAGTTAGAGGTCTTCAGTATCTTACGGACGCCCCAAAATGAGGAAAGAGTAAAATGATCTAAAATGAAAAACAACTGTCAATATAATCTCAATTACTAATGTCTTTTCTCTTTCGGTAAAGCTGCCACCACCTATAACTATAAGGGATACAAAATATAAACACATTTAGATAGAGCAGGTGGCAGGCCGAACAAACATAAAGACAATTTTGTTTTTACGGATAAGTGAAATAAATTCTGTAGGTGGTGATCCATTGAAACACTAGCAATTAACAAACATATTTAACAGTAATGAAATTAATATATACAATATATGAAAACCAACATTGGTATAAGATCTCGGAAATGTACTAATATTACTAATGTTGCTGCCTTATCTGTAAAGTTACATTACTCGATTTCAATTTGCGTCCTGACTCTTACTGGAATAATACCAATCAGATTTGCAAATATATACATACATATATGTATATGTATATATATACGTGCATGTATTCGTGTGGGTGGGCGTGGTTTGTATATGTATCACGTAGAAAGAGAAACTACAAATGGAAAGAAATTTGAAAGGATAGTCTATGTGCAGAATAAGAATCTTAGAAACTGGCAGTTTAACAAGCATGTAATTAATCTATTCATGATAATGCCTGCACCTCGAAGAAAATTATAAGCATATCACATATCTGTAAATCTTTATATTTACAGCACCGCTACTCATTCATCATTAGAATATGTTTATCATTTACTATTAGTTTTACAATCGCCGTCGTTGCTATTATCACCATAATCATTATTATACTTTTATAATCATCATTGTAATTATCAGCATTGCTCTTATCATTATTCTCAGTTATTATTATCATTATTATCATTATTCATGTCATTATTATTATCCTTATCATTAGCTATTATCATTATCATTAGTTATTATCATGATCATTATCATTATCGGTATCGTTATCACTATTAGCATTTTCATTATCATTGTTAACAACACCATTGTTTTCATTATTGTAATTATAATTATCATTGCTGTCAACGTTACAAGGTTGGGGTGCAGAGCAGGTGAATGAAAAGGGACTTAGCTGGGGGGGTTTATTGGGGAAGGTACATGTGTGACTCCGCGAGAGACCCGTGCCCCGGGTGACGAGGGCGGAGCGGTGACGAGCAAGACCGTCGTCTGTCTGCCTTCTGCCGTGTCTCCGTCTGTTCTCCTCTTGTCTGACGACCGTGTCCTTTTATGCTGGCTCCGGGAGATGTTTGTTTCAGTCCTGACAAAGGGGGGGGGGTGAGTTCAAAGGGCTTGCTTGAGATGTAGATCACCTGAGGTCAACGAG
>NC_091557.1:28978094-28980594 GCF_042767895.1 Penaeus vannamei
GGGGGACAGGAAGGAGGTAAGGAGAAAGAAGAAAGAAAGGAAGATGAATTAATTTAAAGGGGGGGGACGGACGGGAGAGGAGAGAGGAGTTTAAATGATGAAGGGGAGGGGGAGGGTGAAGGGAGGACATGAGAGAGAGGAGACATGGGTGATGAAGAGGAGAAATGAGGGGAAGGAATGGAGGAAGAAGGAAAAGAAGGAGAGAGGATTAAATGGTGAAGGGGGGGTAGGCAGGAAGGAAGGCATGAGACGGAGAGAGAGAGGGAAGGGTAATGAAGAAGAGGTATAGAGGAGGAATGGAGGAAGAAGGAAAAGAAGGAGAGAGGGTTTAAATGACATGAAGGGGGGGGGGAGAGGGAGAGAGGTAAGGGTGATGAAGAGGAGGTATAGAGAAGGAATGGAGGAAGAAGGAAAAGAAGGAGAGAGGATTAAATGATAAAGGGTGGGAAGAAGGAAGGACGGAGAGGGAGATAGGGAAGGGTGAGGAAGAGGAGGTAGAGGGAAGGAAAAAAACAAAAGAAGGGAAACAGGTAGACTGAAATGAACGAAGAAAAAGACAATAAAAAAATAATAAAAATAAATGAAGACAAAGAGAAATGTGAAAAAGAGAAGGAAACGGAGAGGAAATCAAGTAATACATTGGAGACAAAACAGAAAAGAAAAAAAAGGAAAAATCGAAAGCGAAGAGTAAAAGAAAATCGAGAAATAAAAACGCTATACAAAAAGGAACATGAAACATACAAAAAAATATGAAACATACTATAACAAAAACTATAACATACTATAACATACAAAAAACAATCACCATAAACAATTTAGAAAGACTACTTCCTGAAGAGGATGTGCCCCCCCCCTCCCCACCGGCCCCCCTCTCCCTACTCTTCCTCACGGCCCTCCGATCTGGTCCGCTGCCGGAGAGATAATTTTCCAATAGCGCGCCCAGCCAGAGTGGAAATTATTACACCCGAGCCTGACCTTCCTCATTCCATTTTCTGCGTCTACGTCACGTGGCCTCGAAGTGGGCGGAGTTTCGACGAAGCGCAACCAATGAGCGTCGAGGAAGGGGGCGGAGCTTGGAAGAGCCGGTGGCCACACCCTCTTGTTCCAGCTCCTTTTTAACCGGGATCGACCTCCAGGACTGCGATTAAGGTAATTCTGTCTCTCACGGTAATTAAATTATCCATTTACTTTATTTCTTCCGTTTTCTGCTGGTTGATCTTTGACGGTGAAATATATAGTATATATGTATATATATATATATATATATATATATATATATATATATATATATATATATATATATATATATATATATATATATATGTAATACTTACAGTATTACATATACAACGTATATATGCATGTGTATGTTTATGATATATAAACACACACAAATAGATAGATAGGTAGATGAACAAACATATAAATCTCTATCTGTCTGTCTATCTACCTATCTTTATCGATATATATACCTATACATCCATATGAATTCATCATCTTTGTTATATCAATTAACAATAAGTGACTAATGAAGAAGCCAGACTAATCAGCTAATTTTTTTCGCTTCTCATTCCTTCGCCAATACAATAAATCAAGAGCGTCTCCCTTTCCCCGAGGGCGCTGCAGTGACGGTAATTACGATAAAGGTTGTTGGGTCCTTTGGGATCGCCCGCTCAGCCTTCGGCGCCTGGACCCTCGTTTTTTTTTTTTTTTTTTTTTTTTACTCTCGCTCTTTCTTTTTTCTCTTTCTTTCTCCTTTCTTCACTTCCTTACTCTCATCGACCTGATCCTCATCTTGCCATTTCTCTCACTTATTGATTTCTTTTTTTTCTCTCTCTCTCTATCCTTCCCCTTCTTCCCTCTCTTTCCATCCCCATCCTCATCTCTCTTCCCTTTATATTTTCTCTTCTTTCTCTCTCTCCTTCTTTCTATCCCCATCCCCGTCCTCATTTCCATCTCTCTCCTTTCTAATTTCTTTTCTTTCTTTCTCTCCTTTTCCTCTTCCCTCTCTTTCCATCCCCATTCCCGTCCTCATCTCCATTTTTCTCCCTCTTCCTCTTCTTCGTCCTTCCATTCTTCCCTTCCTCTTTCCTATCTACCATTCCTCCTTATCTTCCTCTCACCCACCCTACCTGTGTGTGTGTGTGTGTTGACTGACAGCTCTACATAAATAAAAGCACAGCCAATTTGGATATATACTACATCTTATCCCGGCAGGGTATGTACAGTGTTCTGTAAATAGTTTATAAAATGAAATTAAATCAATCTCTCCCTCCCTCTCTCCATCTTTCTCTTTTTTTCTCTCCCTCTCTCTCTTTCCCTCTTGCCCTCTCATTCTTTCTCTCCCTCACTTCTCTCTCTCTGTCTTTCTCTCCCTCTGGAAGTTGTTGTTTTTATATCACATTTAGGCCGTTTTTCAGTCTCCCTTTCCCTCCCTTCTCTCTACTTCGGGGACGAATGATGACCTTATCGGATGACCCTAAGAAGGTCACTGGCCGGT
>NC_091557.1:29003094-29005594 GCF_042767895.1 Penaeus vannamei
AACCCTCTTTATTCAAACAAAGAAAAAACAAAAGGACTGTATCCATAACCAGTGGCATCCATGTACACACTTCCTACCCCTTATACAGGTGTACAAACAAAGCCACCTGGATATACAAGAACATGATTCGGCCTTCTTCAACACTCGCCCCCGCTTCCCCTCTCCTCCCCCCTCCCCCTCCTCCTCTTTCTCCCTTTCTCTCTTCCTCCCCTCCCTCCTCCCCTTCTTTTGACCCTGCCTTCACCTTTGAGGTTGAGGAGGGAGGGAAGGAAGGGGGAGGAGGGGAGGAGGAGTGGGTGGGAGGGGGTAAAATGAGGGGGGGAGGAGGAGGAAGAGAGGGGAGAGGGGAGGGGAGGAGAGGAGTGGGTGGGAGGAGGTAAGTGGGAAGGAGGAGGAGGAGGAGCAGGAGGTGAGGAGGAGGAGGAGGAGGAGGAGGAGGAGGAGGAGGAGGGAGGGGGGTGGGGTAAAAGGGGGGGGGGGAGGAGGGAGAGGAGGAGGTGGGGGAGGAAGAGGGGGGAGAGGGGAGGGGAGGAGAGGAGTGGGTGGGGGGAGGTAAGGGGGAAGGAGGAGGAGGAGGAGGAGGAGGAGGTGGGGGAGGAGGAGGTGGAGGAGGAAGAGAGGGGACGGGAGAGAGGGGGAGGAGGAAGAGAGGGGAGAGGGAGAGGAGAAAGAGAGGGGAGGGGAGAGAGGGGGCGGAGGAAGAGAGGGGAGGGGGAGAGGAGAAAGAGAGGGGAGGGGAGAGAGGAGAGAGGGGAGGGGAGGAGGAGGGGAGAAATGACCCAGCATCTCGGGTGTTGTCAACGGCAACGCGAGAGAAGGGTCTTTGTTTGGACGGATGGAGAGGCAATAGGAGGAAGGAAAAAGAAGAAAGAAGGAAGGTAAGAAAGGAAGGAGAGAGGGAGAGAAGGGAGGAAAAGGAAGAAAGAAGGAAGGTAAGAAAGGAAGGAGAGAGGGAGAGAAGGGAGAAAAAGGAAGAAAGAAGGAAGGTAAGAAAGGAAGGAGAGAGGGAGAGAAGGGAGGAAAAGGAAGAAAGAAGGAAGGTAAGAAAGGAAGGAGAGAGGGAGAGAAGGGAGGAAAAGGAAGAAAGAAAGAAGGTTAGATAGGAAGGAGAGAGGGAGAGAAGGGAGGAAAAGGAAGAAAGAAGGAAGGTAAGAAAGGAAAGTTAGAGAAAGGAAGGAGTAAAGGAGAGAAGGGAGGAATAAGAAGAAAAGAAGGGAAGGGGAAGGAGAAAGAAGAAAAGGGGAAGCAGAGAGAAGACGAAGGGAGGAAGGGAGAGGAGAGAGGGAGAGACAAAAGGAGGCAAAGGGTAAAAAAAGAATGAAAGTGAATGAAGAAGGAGAAGGAAAGGTTGAATTTGAAAGGGAAAGGCATAGTGGAAGAGATGGAAGAACGAAGGAGAGGGAGAGAGAGAGCGAGAGAAGAGAACGGAACAAAAAGAGGGAATGATAACGAAAAAAAAGAAATGAAAGGAGATGAAATAAGAGGGTGGGGGTTAAAAATGAATAACAATAATAATAATAACGATAATAATAGTGATAATAATAATAACAACGATAATAATAGTGGTAATAATAATAATAATAATAATAATAATAATAATAATAATAATAATAATAATAATAATAATAATAATAATAATAATAATAATAATAATAAAAATGAAAATTACCGAAAAAACAAAAAAACACTGGTAAAGACAGGTATGAAAATTAGCAAAGAGAAAGAGAGAGAGAAAAAAACTACAATGAGGATACAGTTCGAGAAAGATGAAATTAAAGATGAATTAATATGAATGTGTCATTAAAATGGAGGTGAGGGGGGGGGGGAGATATGACCTTCACCCACAGGTGAGAATAAGGATGACAATAAGATTATGCAGAATGAAAAAAGAAACATACAATGAAATAAAGTAAGAAAAATGCAGAATGAAAATAAAAACAACAACTGCAGAATGAAAAATTACAAAAACTGCAGAATGAAAAATGAGAAAAAAAATGCAGAATGAAAAAAAGAAAAAAAAAAAGAAAAATGAAAAAAAACTGCAGAATAAAAAAAATGGAGAATGAAAAATGAAAAAAATGCAGAATGAAAAAAAATATATATATAATGAAAAAAGAAAGAAAAATGTACAGAATGAAAAATCCAAAAGATAAGGAAAGACGCAGGCATAAGGATGATAATAATACTAATGAAAAACAGGAACTGACCGAAGAATGAATGCACGAATAAATATAGAAACAGGTAAAAATATAAGAAACCACACACGCAAACGTATCTCAGAAATACTTATTTTCTGAAAACAATAAAGTGACCAGGAACAAAAATGCAGCTTGAGTGAAAGTAAGAGGACTGTGCAAGGTCCGACGATCATGTGCTAAAGATGTTTATATATATATATATATATATATATATATATATATATATATATATATATATATATATATATATATATATATAATATATATATATATATATATATATATATATATATATATGTGTG
>NC_091557.1:29018094-29023094 GCF_042767895.1 Penaeus vannamei
GGTTAGGTCATTTGATCGAAAAAAATATGTTGAAGGTCGAATAAAATATGGTTTAAGTGATTTTTAAATGCTTTCAGGTTCAAGATCAATAAATCTGTTTCTTATCAACTTGCATGTGTACCAATATAATTGCGCATGGAAATATTTATGCATGTGCATAGGCGGGTGGGTAGATTTGAGGGTATTTATATATCTTTCATATATATAGATACCGTTTTGTTCCCTGTAATTCATTCAATAACATTCACATAAATTACGTCATTAGAAGCCAATATATAGTCTTCCACTACCACTCAAAAGAGAAATAAATGAAAAAAATAACCGAGGTCTATCATGACGGTCCAAAGCGACAAACACGAACGGAATCGGACGCGGGGAAAACTCGTAGGTCGCGCGCCGAACCATTTTCAGGGTTTGGGACGATGCGTATCATTATGCAAATCGAATTAAGGAACAATTACAAATATTATCATTATTACGATTATTCTCTTCCGCCTTCGTTTGTAATATGAGATATTGCCATGCTTGAGTGAACAAAGAACGAGTGTGAAGCGATTTATCTAAAATATGATCAGAATAATCTTACGTTTTAATTTTCTTGCCTTTGAGAATATGGTACGTGTGTGCTCGACAGAGTGAGAGACCGAGAAAGTAAATGAGAATGTGAGGAGAGAAGGAGAGAGGGAGAGAGAAACCGAAAAAGAGAGAGTGAGTGAGTGAGAGTGAGATTGAGACTGCGAGTGAGTGTCAGAGGTAGAGGTAGAGGGAAAGGGAAAGAGAGATGGAAAAGGAGGGGAGGAGACGGAGATGGAGAGGGAAGGAGGGAGAGGGAGAGAGATAGAGAAGGGGGAGGGAGATGGATGGATGGATGGAAGGATAGATGAATAGATAGATAGATAGATGGAGGGAGAGAGTGAAAGAGAGAAAGAGATAGATGGAGGAGAGAGTGAAAGAGAGAGAGAAAGAGATAGAGATAGAGATAGAGATAGAGAGAGAGAGAGAGAGAGAGAGAGAGAGAGAGAGAGAGAGAGAGAGAGAGAGAGAGAGAGAGAGAGAGAGAGAGAGAGAGAGAGAGAGAGAGAGGGGGGTGGAAAGAGGGAGCGAGGAAGGGGGAAGGGGGGAAGAGAGGAAGAGAGGGAGTGAGAGTGGGAGTGGTAGTGGGGGAGGTAGACAGAAAGGGAGAGAGAGAGATGGAAAGGGAGGGAGATGGAAAAGGAGGGGGAGAGACGGAGAGGGAGAGAGAGAGAAAGGGGAGGGAGAGGGATGGATGGATGGATGGATGGATGGATGGATGGATGGATGGATGGATGGATGGATGGATGGATGGATGGATGGATGAATGGATATATAGATAGATAGATAGATAGATGGAGGGAGGGAGAGAGTGAAAGAGAGAAAGAGAAAGAGATAGATAGATAGATAGATAGAGAGATAGAGAGAAAGGGGGTGGAAAGAGGGAGCGAGGAAAGGAGGGAGAGAGGGAGGGAGGGAAAGGGAGAGAGAGGGAGAGGGAGAGGGAGAGGGAGAGGGAGAGGAAGAGGAAGAGGAAGAGGAAGAGGAAGACAGAGAGAAAAAAATAAAGAGAACGTAAGAAAGAGAGGGGGAGAGAACAGAGAATGAGAAAGAAAGGCAATGATTATATATATATATATATATATATATATATATATATATATATATATATATATATATAGAGAGAGAGAGAGAGAGAGAGAGAGAGAGAGAGAGAGAGAGAGAGAGAAAACGTAAGAGAGGGGGAGAGAAGAACAGAGAGAAAGAGACGAAGAAAGCCAAAGAAATATATGCAAAATGATATATAAAAAGATTCAAAACACGATAACAAGAACATCAACAGAAAGAACAGACTGCCCGCCCCACACACTTTACCCGCGATAACATTGCAAATGAGCTCCTCCCGTGCCTTCTTCAGCGATCCCAACGACACTATCAGCGACATCGATCTCCAAACATAAGGGAACAATGTCATTTCCTCTCCTTCCAACCGCCACTTTGATGACACTCTGGGGGACGTTGGCAGCGGCGGCGGCGCCGGGGGTGGGGGGGGGGGGGCGGAAACTCAGACCATCGATAGTTAACCTTGACTCGTTCGCAGGTTCGTGAGGGAGGTTCTCTTAACGACTCTAACGGGAGGGGGGGGGGGTTAAGAAGCGATTCCTCTGCCGGGAAACTGTCGTGTCTGGGTTGGGTGAAGCGGGGACCGATACGGGATAGTTTACCGGGTAATCAGCCAATGGGCTTAATTGTATGTGGTGTATATGCGTCTTACCTTTCTTTCTTTCTCTCTGCGTCTGTTTGTGTGCTTGTTTGTTTCTCTTTCTGTTTCTGTCTCTGTCTATCTTTCTATCTATCTGTCTGTCTCTGCCTGTCTATCTTTCTGTCTATCTATCTGTCTGTTTCTCTCACTTTCACTCTCTCCTTTCTCTCTTTCCCCTCCCTCCCTCCTTCCGCCTCCCCCTCCCTCTCCCTCTCTGTCACTGTCACTTTGGAGTTTCATCTAATGCCTTTAATGGCCCGATTAAGACTCGTTTCCTCTGCCGGGAAGTGAAGCGCCAGGCGAGGTTAAACGCACATCAAAACGGGATAGTTATTCCTAATTACTCCATTGTGCTTTCCGTGTCGATTGGCTAATGGCTAATGATTGTTTTTGGGAAAAGTATTTGTGGGTGTGAGGGAAAGGACTAGCCGATCGATATCTTCTTCCTGTGGTGCGGTTTGAAATTCTGCTTGGGTGCAGAATATCCGCTTTTACCGTGCGGGTCAGAAGGATGGTAGAACAAGGCTGTTTATTCGCGTCTTAGATATACTCGGTCGTGCAACTGACGATTACATCCAATTAAGGCTTGATGTATGCATTATGCCACGCACAAACGAACGTCATGTTATGGGCAGCTGTACCGTTGGTCCGACCACCTCTTTCGGACTTATATGGACAGTTCTCACGTTTCGGCATCGTGCAAGAGTGATGATAAAAAGGGGAAAGACATATTATGATGATGTCCCGAAATGACTAAAAGACTTGTCGAGCGGAATGCCAATAGCCATTGATATTCCCGCCGCATCGCCCGGGACATCATCAAGCCGAAAGCGCCGACGCTCTTCGACTTCTCCAAACAGGTCTCGCATGCGCCTCACGCCCTCGCGACAAACGCATCGTCAGGAGATGGACAAACACACTGGATCAGGATAAACAAATAAACGCATCTCTGGGTTGTTCGCGACCTGGCGGCGCTTCCGGGAAATACACCGACCGAAGACTTCTGAGACGTTGCAGAAGTCTTCGTTCTTGCGGAAACACAAATCGGGAGCACTTCCGAGTTTGGAGTTTTGTATAGTTTCGTCTCCTGTCGTCTCCTTTCAAATCATTTTGGATATTCCTTCGCTAAAATTCCATCGTATTCGTCTACGATTTCGATCATATAATTTTGGACAGGAGTGCTTTGCAATGATAAGATGCTTATATATCACAGAAGTAGTGAATTAGCCTAATTTTAATAATAAAATATAGCGGGGAAGAAGCGAGCGAAACTCTTAGGAAATTTCAAAAGCTTCGTAGCCCGCGAGTGGCCAAGGTCGGACGCGCGGCCCAGGCTCTCGTACATTTCTTACATTCATGTTTTCTCTTCCAAATTCTGGCACTGCTGTCCAGAAATTGTGATTTCCGTGTCTGCAGGGAATGGAAACAAAGGCAAGAGTGACAACAGCAGAGATGAAAAACTAAGGAAGGAAGAAAAGAAACAAAAAGGATTATGCTTCTATGGCAATTAACACATTCTCCGTGTCTCTTCTCTCACTCTCTCCAGTGATAACACGACCGCCAATGTCGGCTGTGGTGATGCAACCTCTGGGAAGCGACCTATATGATTCATGCAACTATTTGGTATCTCTTTCTACATTAAACTCCGATTTCCTTTTTATCTACTCCCTTAATTCCATTGCTTAACCTTATTACCAGGAGGAAACAGATTTCAAGTGTTCCCATTTATTTTTCTTTCATTTTCGATTTATATATATATATATCTTAGTTTTTACCTTTTTCTTTGGTATTCCTTCCACACCGCTCTTCCGATCCCTTGCACACTGACTTAAACTTCCTTGTCCGAACACTTATTCCCGATGCGTATACTGTACATTTGTAATTTAGATATTGTTTATTCTTTATACTCCTTAGAAAAGCCGATAGGGATATTAACATGTTAGTTAATGGATATCGCATTCCATTATTAAAATATATTTGATAGAGAATATCGGCCATGACTATCAGTGACACAATATCTTTGCCTTGTTTATGTCTCCGCTTCGATTCTCTTCCCTATTCTTCGGACTAAATTTCGTCACCATTTGACACCCACGCTTACAAAACCTGTGTCACCTTTACCTTCAGTTTCATGGTCTCCAGTCGTAAGTACCATCTTGTTTTCTAGAATCTCTTACTCATTCTCATAGTATTTTGAGATCTCTTCCTTTATCTTATTCTTCTTAAAACTCTTCTCTCTTTCCATGTATATAGTCCAATTTTGTCTTTCCTTTTCCCCTCTCCCCTTTCCCTTCTCACACTCTCTCACACACTCCCCATTTACTCTCTCCTCTCCCTCTCCCCTTTTCCTCTCTCACTCTCCTTCTCACTCCCCTTTTTCTCTCTCCTCTCACTCCCCCTTTTCTTTCTCCTCTCACTCTCTCTTTACATTCTCTTTCCCCCCTCCCTCTCTCCTCTCCTCTTTCCACGCCCCTTGCACGTGTGAATGGGCGTGCCTTTAAGTGGAAATAATGTGTGGTTACACGCTAGATTTAGTACGTCACTATTTTACAGCTCAATCACAGTTTTGATGTCAAGTGATTGAAAAGAAGGATTTAGATAAGGTCTTTCCGATGTTTATCATATTCCGAAACTTTTGACAGTGATGCACACTGGTCTCTTGCTTCTCTAAAGAATTTTAAGTTAGAGAATGGGGAAAAATACATCCACTATAAGACAGGGAACG
>NC_091557.1:29037293-29042293 GCF_042767895.1 Penaeus vannamei
CACACACACTTGATAGATATAAATGTATTGCCTCTCGGATCCAGAAAAAAACCCTGTTTTAACCTGGTTTCCCCTCCCTCCCTGTCTCCCCTCCCAGTGGAAGGAAGTACTGCTAGTTGGCTTTGCGAGTGTTGTCCTGCAGGCCCCGCAGGCACAGAGCGCAGCAGAGAGCGTACCCTTCCCCGGCTATCTTCCAGGCGAGAATGTCAGGTAGGTTATGTTCCGTGTAGGCTGTAATCCCTTTTTTTCCCTCCCTTTTTTATACGTCTTTCATACCACTTCTTCCATGTAGGCTGAAATTCCTTTGTTTTCTTCCCTTTTTTATACGTCTTTCATGTCACCACTTCCATGTAGGATGAAATTCGTTTTTTCCCTCCCTTTTTTATACGTCTTTCATACCACCACTTCCTTGTAGGCTGAAATTCCTTTTTTTCTTCCTTTTTTATACGTCTTTCATGTCACCATTTCCCCCAATTTTCAAAGCCTCGTTCAAGAAGCGAAGGTCCAATTCTACTTTTTCTTCTTGTTCCATATTTCTTGCTGTTCTTTTGCCTTTCCGCCCCATCATCTTCCTTATCTTTTCCTGTAATTCTTGTTTTCCCTCCAAACGGAAAATTAGTATAATCATTCTATCAAATATTTCTCATGTTTTCGCTTACACATCTTCAATTTCCTCGCAAGTCACTCCATCAGAAATTGAAAATCATCAATATGTACAAAACCTATTGTTTTCTCTTTTGATTTTGCACTGTATTTTTTCAATATATTTTCCCCTCTCCCCCTTATATTCGTTTCCTCTCCTTCCTCGACCGGAGGTGTAATGCATCCTTATTCCTTCATCTCCTGTTTCCTTCCACCCGAAATCCTATCTGTGATCCTGCACTCCCTATTCTTGGAGGCGAAAGAATGTTTATGGAACATTTCTTTCACCTTGTCACTTCCTTCCGATGTTCTTCCTTAATCCTTCCTTTCCCTTTAATACACCATTACCTTTTTTATTCATTTTTTTATCCTCTTCCTCCCTCCTTTTCCACCCAGACGAATTTTGTTTCATTCAATTCTCTTTTCTGGAGACAAGACTTGTTACAGAGCTTGAGAAAATCAGAGACTAAGCTCTGCCTAGTATAGTTGTGTTCGTTAATAAGGAAGATAATAATAAAAAAAATATATAAATTCTAGTGAAGAAATTAGGCCATAACTGATAAATCTGGTAACCGAATATAATATTTCAACCATTCGTAATTTGAAGCCAACTCTTTGCAAATTCGTTATGTCGAAGCAAGGGAGATTATAAAGATTATAAGAAGTAAGAAGAGGAATAAACAAAAACTTCAAGAGTTATCCCTGTAAATGTCCTAACCTCATCCTAATGTTTCCTCAACCAAATCCCTTCAACCTAGCCTAACCCAGCCAATCCTCTCCTTATACTGTCCTCATTTTTATTCTTTAGGGAATGAATAGCATTTTTTTAGGCAACTTGGGCTTTCAGTTTATTCCATGAAGATTTTTATCAGAGGTTCTTATCAATACATCTGTGAAAGCAAGAACAAATGGATTGCTTTTTCTTCATAAAGTTTGGTTAACTTCGACACTGTTTAAAGAAAATATGAATCTTGTAATAAGTATCTTTATTCACCTTTATTTCATCATTATCGTTATCAAAATATGACTTCCTTCCTTTTCCTGTCTTTTCATCCTCAATTCGAAAGGACAATAACCCGAAGTTTTCTTCCTTCACTAAACTTTCTGGCTATGAGATACCGTAGGTTTTCTGCGGTCTCCGAGGGTTCCCTTTGACGAGCCAACAAACACGGCCTGTGTGAAGGAACCCTAACTGTGGCCGACAAAGAGGAGGTTTCCGGGCTAAGTATGGGTTTGTTTTTGGATGGAGTGTAAAGGAAAGTAAGGTTACAATTAGTCCTCAAGGTAATTTCTAGTTTTTCCTCTAGCTTGTCTAATTTTTTTGTGTTATTTTTTTCTCTATCTTTCGTAAATTGAATTTACACAGATTTCTATGAAACTTTGGTCTGTTTTTATAGAATGAGTATTACATTTAACTTTAACTATATAAATTAGCAGTTATTATTGTCAGATACTTTGATGTTAGGATTAGTAGAAGGTTGAAGGTGTCCAGTCACATCCACATGTCCTTGCACTGGACCCCGCATCCTTGGCTCCAGCTCGTCAACCCCGTGTCTCCCCCAGGGCGAAGGCACCCGAAGGAGACGGAGGCCCCAATGACATCTACGCCCATCTACCTGTACGGCGTCCCGAGCTGGACGACGATCAGGTAGTCATCTACCCGCACAGTCTGGTCTTCGAGTACGGCCAAGACCCAGAGCATCACATCTACGAAGTGCACTCGGCCAAGGAACTGGCCAATCTCGCACACTCCAAGCACGACAAGCATGGCAAGCACGCACACGACCACCACCATCACGATAAGGGCACCAAGGAAGCAGCAGCCAAAGGCACACCCAAGAACCTCAAGCCCGCCCCTCCTGTCAGCAAGTCTGTTCCTCCTCCTCCTCCTCCTTCTCCTCGTCCTGCTCACCCCCATCCCCTCCCACCTCAGCGCCCCCATTCCTATGGCCCTCCCCCTCCTCCTCCCCATGGATCCTACCCTCCTCCTCCCGGCGCCTATCCTCCTCCTCGTCCCTATCCCTACCAAGCTCACCGCGGTTAGATAGGTGACCCTCTCCCCGCTTCTGTATATAATGCTGTCATTCTTCCTCCTCTAGGCTTAGGTTCCAATGCCCATTTCATTATGCTAGCTTCCCCCTTCACACCCCCGTCCTTATAACATTCGTGTCCGATTAACTGTGAATATCCCGTAGAGAAAACTAATCCAGTTTATGGGAGTTTAAAGCCACGCAGTTCTTCTAAGGAAATTATTTTCACTGCTCAATACTAAAGCGTGGTTCCCATGAACAAAATCCTGAGCTCCCCATCCTATCGTTCCGTCATGTTCCTATATCGTCGTCAGCAGGTGTTATCCTGCGTTATCCTTCCCCAGTGCTTGAATGCGACGCACTAACCATGCCCTTTGCCAGAAACAGCATCCTTGCCCAGACCCCATATCCTCGTCTGCCCCCGTCGGCCTGTCACATCGTTACCCCATCATTGCCGTCCCAAGTCCTGTACCCCAGAGTCCTGCCGCTCACCCCGTCTAACGGATGACGACTAACAATTTTGCTAGCTGAGCTCCTTTGCCTGGCTACAGATCCTCCCCCGTCCTGTCCCATGCAACCATGATCCTTCATTTACTAACGGTCTCATGCCCATTCGTCTCCAGCCTCCTTTGTGATAAGGAGACTCGCTGACATTCCTGGTCCTCACAGATCTACCAAGTCCTGGACAGGGTCAAAGACTTCATCCTAACCCGTCATATCCATTACCTGGTCTTCCTGTTAGTTTTTTATAGCTAAAGTGAAGCTGGAGGAAGCTTTATCCTATTGACCTATTCCCTGCCCTGTTCCCAGCTATGGCATCATCAGTACTAATATCATTACCCTGAGCATTTCTCTTACTGAGGAAATATCTCACGATAACTACGTCCAAAAGAGATATTTTGGACGTTTCATATGTAGGTCAATCATGCTACAAGTCCTTCGTCCTTATCCTTCACATCCCCCTGCCCTGCATCCTCGGCTATAACCAACCCACCCCATCCTGAAGAACGTCCTCACCGTATCCTCCCATCCCATCCTACGATTGTAACTCCTCAAGTCTATGATCCTCACGCATCCCGGAAGACATCCAAACGTCCCAGTCCTTTCCAAAATATCCTTGGCCTGAAACCTTTTCTGGAACTGAGAATGTTCAAGGCCTTCATTCTCACATCCCTAAAAGGCATCCTGTCGTCTCATCCTTATCCCTCCATATAGCCAAGCCTCGAATCCTATGCTGAAATCCCAGTATCCTGCATCCTACGACCTCAATTCCCACGCCCCTTTGAGTATTCACGCCCGTATCCCCACCCATCCTTATCCTGTGATTCCCAAACTAACAGAGTGAACTACCATCAGTTCACTACGCTTTATCCAAGTTCCAGCAAGGACCCTTAACATTCCCTGCAATCCTGCCAATTATCCAGTCCTTTATCCTACAGTCAACTTGATCCGATCTTGCGAAGTTGTCCATCCTCATCCTCAGACTTAACCAGAACCTCACCACCAAATCCGAGGATCCTCTATCATCCAAGAAGAAACCTCGAGATCCTTAACTACAGCAAGTTATCCTCCGACCCAAGTCCTATTTACCCGATTCCTGCAATCCTATTCTTACCGCAAATAAGGGTCTTTCTCATTTGACTACGTCCTCCTCGTCCTCCAACTGATCCTTATCATCGACCTTGTCCTCGTCCTCATCCCTAACTCCGGCCTCCTCCTCCTCATCCCATACCTCGTCCTATCCAGGTCCTCGTCCCAATCATCACCGTCCTCCTCAACCCCAACCCCGTCCTCCTCAACCTCGTCCTCGTCCAGGTATTCGTCCCAATCATCATCGTCATCCTCAACCCTAACCCCGTCCTCAACCCGGTCTTCGTCCTTATCCTCATCCTCGCCCTCAACCCCAACCCCGTCCTCCTCAACCTCGTCCTCATCCAGGTATTCGTCCCAATCATCACCGTCATCCTCAACCCTAACCCCGTCCTCCTCAACCTCGTCCTCAACCCGGTCTTCGTCCTTATCCTCACCCTCGTCCTCAACCCCAACCCCGTCCTCCTCAACCTCGTCCTCATCCAGATATTCGTCCCACTCATCATCGTCATCCTCAACCCTAACCCCGTCCTCCTCAACCTCGTCCTCAACCCGGTCTTCGTCCTTATCCTCATCCTCGTACTCAACCCCAACCCCGTCCTCCTCAACCTCGTCCTCATCCAGATATTCGTCCCAATGATCATCGTCATCCTCAACCCTAACCCCGCCCTCCTCAACCTCGTCCTCAACCCGGTCTTCGTCCTTATCCTCACCCTCGTCCTCGATCACCTCCATCTG
>NC_091557.1:29059793-29064793 GCF_042767895.1 Penaeus vannamei
AAATGTTCATGAGACCGACTCTCAAAAGTTACCTAGCTCTCCCTAATAATTGGCACTGCCCCACCTGACTTCTGCATATCTGGATCTATCCTCTCCGACGAGATCCTCATTCCGATGGTTCAAAGGAGGGTATCCATTTGGGTCCTCTCCTCGGGTGCCAGCAGGCCCAAAAATGGCCACCACGGCAGCTTCCCCAGCCGGCTGGCTCCAACTTCTGTTTTGGTTCCTGGAGGGAGTGGTGTCCACAAACCAATTCATTATATAGCACACACATATATATGCACTCTCCCCCACTATTACACATGTTAACATCCCCTCGATACCTTAATTTAACTGTTAATTCTGCCCTCAACAAGGAGCATATCTACAGCTTACCTGGAGGGTGTGGTGTCCACAAACCAACTGAGGTTTCTGTGGCCCCTCCGCCCTCCAACATGGTCCGATGTTGCCACCTTTCCTCCAACAGGCCCTTTCCTGAAAATACACCCAGTCCAGCACGAACAACAAAACAAACATATCGCCCATGATTGGTTTACTATTTACTGGGCACGAAGCTTTTACTATATTCAAAATAGAATATATAGACATAGCAACATAACATGCCCACTTCCTGTTTATAACAACCCTTTTATAATGTATTCTGATTTGAATGTCGGAATAATTTTGGCATATATATATATATATATATATATATATATATATATATATATATATATATATATATATATATATATTTATATGTATGTATATCTCCTTAATGACGGGTACGGCCCTAGCTGTCATAGTTTTCCGACTCTACGGGGATGGTGTTTTCGCTTATATTCTCTTATAATTCAATTTTTAATTTTTAGGAAGGTTTTTAGCATATTTGTGGGTGTTAGCGAGAATAGAAATGCCTTACATCATTTCGTCGAACTATCGTGCTGATAAACCAAAGGGAGTTTTTTTTAGTCTGATGCAGGATGCTAGGCGGGCCTAGGCGAGTGGCTAGCATAAGCGGGTGTGTCCCGTGTGTGTGTGTGTGTGTTAGCATGTAGGCAGGCCTGGTTGTGTGGCTAGGGAGCTGGAATAACGGGTGTAGGCTTATTTCTGTTTTCTTCTTAGAATATACTGTTTACAATTTTTTTGTGTGTGAATTTGTGGTTCTGTTAGTTCGAGGGAGGACCTGTCAGACATCATTTAGTCTGACAATTGGAAGAGATTTTGGTAGGTTGATACAGGATGCTGGGCGGGTCTGGGTCCGGGTGCGTCTCTTGGCGTGTGTGGTAGCAGAGCATCTGTGTGAGTGTTTGTGTGTCTGATAGTAGGAGGGGCTGGGGGAGTGGTCAGCAAAACGGGAATCTCTCTTTGAGGGCGGGGTTGCGGAGTGTGTGTGTGTGTCTGTGAATCTGTGTGTAAGCGAGCCTGATGATGCGGTCGGCGGAGCCGGGCGTCCCCTTGATGGGCGGCATTTCGGTGTGTGTGTGTGTGCATGTGTGCTGTGTGTGTGCGTGTGTGCTGTGTGTTTGTGTGTGTGCGTGTGTGCTTTGCGTAATGTGTGTGTGATAAGCGTATGTTTTTAGGTGTGTTTTCTGTGAGTGGTTGAGAGTGCATGTTTGTGAGTCTGTTCGTGGTCGGGCTTGGGTGAACGTCTAGCTGACACGGGTGCATCCCTTGGCGTGCGTGTTGGGAAGCGTCTCTGTGCTTTCCGTTTGCCGTTCCCGGAATCCTTGGTCTTCCCCTGCCATCCGCTCCCTCAGTTTTGAGGAAGGGGAGGCGGTGGATGACCCCAGGCCTTCGACTTTCAGGGGTGTTCCTCGCCTGAGA
This sequence comes from Penaeus vannamei, assembly GCF_042767895.1. Lineage (NCBI taxonomy): Eukaryota > Metazoa > Arthropoda > Malacostraca > Decapoda > Penaeidae > Penaeus > Penaeus vannamei. The sequence goes on from NC_091557.1 coordinate 29,061,600, forward strand.
GATGCACCTGACCCTCTTCTTTACACGTTTCGCCATTCCTCTGACGAGGAATGTAGGGACTCGGAAGAGGAGTACACGCCGCCAGCGAAACATCACAGGACCAAGGATCATTCTGGTGAGTTTTCTCCATCCTTTGATTTGAAAAAAGTACAACCTGGCTTCTTTGGCATACTGACACATTTTTATGTAGCTTTATGGAAAACTTGTGTTTTTTCGAATTCTTCCACAGATCCTCACTTCGGCGATGATTCCGACTGGGAGGGCAGCGACTCGAAGGACGAGTCCGAGCTCTCCGACTGTGAGTCAGAGGAAGACTTCGTGCCGCTGGACGACACATCGTTGGACTCTGACGAGAATCTGGCCGAGTATGTCAGGCGCCGCAGGGCTCGTACCGCCCCCGGTATCTCCTCCTTTGTTTGGAGGAAGAGAGAGAACGAGCCACGGCGCTTCGACTTTACCGCAGCTCCTGGGGTCAAGGTTCCTGACCTGGATGCTGAATCCACACCTGAAGAGGTCTTCAGGCAGTTCCTGATGCAGGAACTGTTTGAAAAGATCGTGCAGTAGACGAATCGGTAAGCACATCATCTAATATTCCTTGTTTGTTAGTTTGAAGATATCTGTTTACAATTTCTCATGCTCTGGCTCTTGCAAACACGATTTTTACAATGCCAATTCTCCTTGTCCTGCAGATATGTTGCGCAGAATCCACGGACGTGTTCTGCCCACACGAAGGGATGGGAGGACACGACCGTGAAGGAGGTTCGTACTTATCTTGGGCTGCGGTTCTTGATGGGGCTACAGTCCAAGAGGCAAATGCGAGACTTCTGGTCTCGCGACCCTCTGATGTCGTCGGCGATTTTCCCGCAGACGATGTCGCGCGACAGATTTGATCAGCTGACAGCAGCACTACACTTCACAGACAGCCAGGCCGAGCGTCAAGCAGATGATCGACTCTGGAAGCTGAGGCCTGTCGTAGATGTGCTCGACAGGCAATTTAGAGAAGTTTTTGTGCCAAACAAGGTCGTCTCCATTGACGAGAGCCTTTGGGCCTTCAAGGAGCGCCACCAGGCTCTACAGTTCGTGCCCAACAAGAGAGCACGCAGGGGAATAAAGGTATACAAGCTCTGCTCGAGTTTGGGGCCAGAGGCCGGCTACACCACCGCCTTTCGTATCTACATGGGGAAGGATCGCGGGGACGTCCCCGCGAGCATGAAGGCGGTGATAGACCTGCTGGAGAGAGGGGGCCTCATGGACAAGGGGTACGGAGTACATACCGACAACTGGTACTCGTCCCCTAGTCTGTTCCACCACCTACAAAAAAGAAAAACAAGCGCTGTCGAGACGGTCAGAAGCAACAGGAAGCAGATGCCGACAGACCTGCAGGCAAAAGGGCGAGGAAGTGTAGACTTCCGAAGTACAGACTCGGGTATGCTCGCTCTTCAGTGGCTGGACAAGAGGCCAGTTACCATGCTCTCCACGGTGCACACGAGCGAGATGGTAGCTCTTCCTCCCAACCGCCAAGGAATCCAACGAATAAAGCCAAAGGTTGTAACTGACTACAACAACGGCATGAAGGGAGTTGACTTCAGTGACCAGCTTTCAGGCTCCTACAAGTCCACGAGGAAAACCATCAAATGGTACAAAAAATATTTTTCAACCTTTTGGACATGACTGTGGTCAACTCCCTGGCTGTATCCCGGTTCCTTGGCGGAAAAATGGCTCAACAAGAATTCAAGTTGGAACTTGTGAGAAGTCTCCTGAAGGAGGAAGACCGCCGAGGAAGGAGGAACCGCATCGCCCGTGCTCGCTTTGCCCCTGCTGCCCCACACATGCCAGAGGACACTCCCCTCCGAAGATGGCGACGATGTTCCCAGTGTTGGGACAGAAATAAGAAGAGGAAGGAGACACGTGTGATGTGTCGCACCTGTGGAGCTTCCGTGTGATGTGTCGCACCTGTGGAGCTTCCGTGTGATGTGTCGCACCTGTGGAGCTTCCGTGTGTGCGTCACCATGCTTCAAGGAGTACCACGCCACTCTACATGCTCCCTGAAGCATGAAATTTTGATAAGGTAATGTAAATATTGTGTGTATGTGTTGTAAATATATATATGTATATATATGTACAGCCAGCAACAAAAGCGGTGACGCCTCGCCGGCCCTGGCTCGGAGAGATCATGCCCTTCCTACCCTGAACGGAGGCCCATGTTCAAACAACCTGAACATAGTTAGGATGGTTCGAATGTGAGGAGGAGGGAAAGTACGGAAATCAGGCGAAGAAGTTAGATGATGACTGAAATATATATGGAGAGAGAGAGAAAAAAAAATTATTCCTGTTTAGTTGTTAATCTGATGGAAATATTTGAGACCTGCTTTATGAAATAAGTGATCATATATCATTTTGAAAATAATTATCATAAAATTTTATCTTATCATTTTATATTATTGTTCGAACTGATTATTCATATTCATATTCGCCAGACGGAAATTACCTTGGTTTGCATTATATTAAGCTGATATATGGCTCTGCGTTATCCTAAGCACCTGCTCTTTCTTTTAGTCTTTTATTCTATGTTAAGAAGACATTACAGGATATCCTAATCTAGAATAGGATTTGTGTTTATGTTAACTTAATTGAGTTACCAATATTTGTTTTTGACAAGGGTAACAATACAGTTGGATGTATTTTATGTTGTATTACATGTAAAATAAAAATATATAACATGGGAAATAATTTCATTGAGTGCATTACATGCATTATATTGCATGTAAAAATACAAATAAATATGGAAGTGATTTTATGGGTTGCATTACATGCATTCTATTGCATGTAGAAATACAAATACTTGTAAAAGTTACTGCCTTGTCAATAGCGGGTCCAACCACCGAGGGCGTCAATTGCCTCATTGAAGCGGGTCGGCATGGAGGCTACAAGGCGTTCGCAAACGTTTGGTATGCATCGCACAGATTTCCATCTCTCTCTCACTGATCAGTCAATTGCATCGCATGTGCGTTCTGGTTCAATGATAATTTCTTGTTTCATTATCTCCCATAGATTCTCTATAGGGTTAATATCACAGCCTTTGACTGGCCAGTCCATTGCCTGAATTTCAGGGTGCCTACTGAGCCACTCGGTCACAATGTGGGCTGTGTGTATGAGGCTAATGTTTTGCACAAATATAATGGATTCGCCCTCAG
>NC_091557.1:29069793-29077293 GCF_042767895.1 Penaeus vannamei
GATTCTCATTCCTTGACTCATGCGATAATTCCACAATATTTCTATCCCATGAATAGCCCTAATTAATAAAGAGAATTATCTGATCAAATCACGCCCTTAAAGTGCATATGTTACTTCAACCAATCAATGCCAATTAGTAATACCTATTTATTTTAAAGTAACCACCCTCAAGGTGGACTTAAGGTGGACCGCACGGCAGCTGCAATGTCTGCTTTCTGAGATGGGTGGCGTCGCGAGAGAAGAGTAACCCCCATTTTCTAATTATTTCCTTTTTGACTTAATTGATGCACTGATTTCCACACTTAACCCCATGTGAATGCACTAAGAAGCAAATCCCCATTTTCCTTCTAAATCAAGGTGAAGCGCAACCACAGGGTGAGAGTCCTTTCCTCACGCCTTTTTTCAAGCACTTATCTTTCCTATGGCTATAAGAAGCGGGAAGGCACGAAACAACAGCACAGATTACCTTTTTCTTTCCCCTTCATCACTTACTCTATATTGAATCTCTAAGCTGTCCCCAGGCTCAAGCTTGAGATTTCACATTTCACAAAAGAAATGTTTTGAATTCTTTGCGTACATTGTCTTATGTTCTGCAATAACATTAATTGCTCATAAAATCTTTCCCCTTCTCCTGTAATGGAGAGCACGAGAGGAGCCCCTTTCCTCACGCCGGCAACTCGGGCGACGCGGGAGGGCGCCTTCTCCCGCTCACGCATCGCCGGAGCAGTCAGATGTGAGTTAGGTTAGTGCTCAACAAACAATCACAGTATTTATATGCATACAAATGATCGCAACTATGAGCCTAATTTATCAACGCAACATGTGACGTATCATGAAAAATATCCTGGTTTCAACTTGTCTATCACGATAGACATCTTATATTTGATCTGCATCATATGCAACGATAATCGATAATCGATAATGATACTATCCATAAAATATTTGTTCTGAATATGCAACATTTTAAAGCCTCTTTTACACAATTTTCCTATGCCATTGTTAGCCTGCCTCTGTAAGTCAAGTTCCCATTACATAACATTGGTATGTAATCCATTTTCTTTAACATCACCGCAACACGCCAGCATAATAGCAGGGCGGCTATACACTTGTTCATCCCGGAAACAAATCAAAGATATTGATAATATTTTGACTGCCATTCCCACACAAGAACCTCTGCAGGGAAAACAAAAATAACCTGTCTATTGGTCGCCTATGATGCTATTCACACCCCTGTCACCATGCGCTTTACTCACGCACTCTGTTTCCGCCGGAGGGCTCCAGCTGGCCCATCCGGTAATGCCATGGTATTTGTCGTAGGATCAGGAGGAGGAGAAGAGGGAGATGTATGGTCCTCGGGTCTTATATCTGCCGGAAGAGGTTAGTACAGGTTCCCTGGAGCCTTTTATTGCCAAAGCACTATTAACTATTGTTTGGCCACTGGCGTTTAGTTATTCATCCGTCTCGCTGCCACAGATGTTGTGGCCCCCTATTTCACAACATTCATAAAATGCTTTTCCGTATCAAGACTAAAAAACTTAGATTAATAAATGTTTAATTGTTTTCAATGATTATGGTGTATTTGAAATAACTTATTAATGTATTTCAAAGTGACAATATTAATTCTACTAACTAGTGTAATTCAAAGGTTGAGTTAAATATCTATGAAAATCAATATTTATTAATTAATAATTCATCATCATAAGATTATATCAAACTTTATTTAGGATCTTGACACTATACATACAACTAGACAGTTATGATTCAATGTTATATAATTATCAGTCATGAAACGACAAAAACAAAATCAACAATATTCAAAATTACGTTATATCTTAATGAGCCAAATATTATCAAACAAAATAGTAAAATCAATTGGATATTAAACAAAATAATGATCACAAGAGAAGCATATACTTATACATTAAATAGACATGCGCTGTGAACTGATTATTCTTAAACAAATGGTCGATTTTAATTAGCGCAAATTAAGTTGTATTTTACATTATTGCATTACTAAAATAGCAAGCAAGATTAATAATCATGCCAAAATCTAATGCTTGTTAGACAAAAAATCAATCTTACGCTCTGTCGGCCAACAACAGGACTTGTCACTGCCTGGACACTTCCGTTGAGCTATCTTTAAAAAAAACACAGTTATTTAAGTACACTTACAAACTATCCAAACAATTTCCATTAAATTGCAGTAAAGGTACATCTAACACAATATTGCCACATTAGTTGAATTTAATAATCAAGTTATTTCATTGTACGTTACTGGTTTCCATTTCTAATTCCTGTCTATTATGTTCCATGATAATACACTAAATTACTTCAAAAGGGCTTACCTGGGATGAGCCACCAAAAGGAACAGGGCTACTGGATGCAACTCCGAAAGCTAGTCCACAGTCCCCGTCACTGAACATCCTTTTATTTTTGATATGGGGCTCATCCGGTCACATCCTATGCTGTTATCGCTTCTCCATTTCTTATAGTTGGAAAGATGCATGCATGAGGACTTTTCTGTCTCATCAAATATTTAACACTCTTTTTATCACTTTACTTTTTCTACCTGCTATCCGACTCAATTTCTTATTCCCGGACTAATACACTTTACAATCAATTGAAACTGCCTGTTAATACCTTTGAAGTCATGGCAATACGAAAACTAACCACTTGAACATTTGGGCCCAGGGCTTTTGCCACAATCGCTAGCGACCTGCACACCATTTTCTTTGATAAATAGATGTCCTGGCTTCAGAGAAAGCGGATATTTTTCCCCGGCGAGGCATTTTTATTTATATTCAGCCCATGAAGAAGAAGGAGACCATGTGCAAAAGTAAGTCTCTCCACTTTTATATGCAAAAATGCTCTAAAACGTATCCATTGCGTTTCATATTTTCACAAAACTATCTATAACTTGCAAAGAACATATTGCATGGATGATATCAGAAATCTAAAGTATTTTGGCCACAATATGCAAATTAATAGTGACCAACAGAGTAACCACTAGGTACTTGTGCTACAGTAAGATAATATTGCTGTGTTCATTCCAGATGTGACGAAGGAAGAATCTTGCTCAAGATTACGACTTTATCCAAAAGGTTCAGAAACGGAATTTAGTGATGATGGAAGTGATGATGATGCTGATTTTATCCCAGAAAATAAAAATTCAGGTAAAAAATATTTCGTTCCTACATGTACAACATATGTTCCGGTATTGTACAATAGATATTGTATATATTTTCAATAGTAATATATCCCACAGATGAATATTTACATCAAATTGTCATGCAACTACAAGCATATTATCTTTCCAGATGCTGAAGCGACAGATCAATGCACATACCAAGTGTCGCCAGGTATATGAAAGGGCTATACTTTTGGAATTGTTATTGTTACATACTCTAACCATATGATAATTGCTGCTGTCATGACATTATCTTGCAGAGTATAAATCTTAGCCTTATATGTGAATTGTATCACTTTTATTGTAAAGATTGGAGCTCCAATTTACTTTGTAAATATCAGAATTTACCTATATACTGTAAAGTGACTGCTACATCTATTTTTCAGATCCCGAAGACGACGTGGATAATAATCTTACAGGTGTTTCTTCAACTTTTGAACCATACTGGAGGAAAAGAAGTTTCCAAATGCAAGAATTTTTACTGGTCACGCAATGGGACCGTCATCTTTCACGATTTAGACAGAATTTCACCTCGTGCTGCTTTTGATACTATTCTTAGTGATGCTATGTATGACAATGTGTTTCAGACAAATCTATATGCTCAACAAAAAGGAAAATAATTCAAGCCAATTGCAAAATCAGAATTGCAGATTTTCATAGGGATATATTTTTATGATGGGCATAAAGAAGTTTCCTTCCTATAGGGATTATTGATCAGCAAATTGCCTGAGATGTGACTTCATTGCAGATGCAGTGGGTCGGACGAGATTTGAGTGGATTCTTATTCATTTGCATCTGAATGATAATATGTCTGAATACCCTAGAGATGACCCATGATTTGACAAATTGTACAAACTACGACATTTCCTTGATTGTCTAAATAGTCAGTTTCAGTCTTGTTATAATCCCTTAGATTCAGACAATAGATGAATCTATGATCAAATTCAGCACCATGAGGGGAAAGTGACTGGAGGATGGATCCTTCTAGCATCAGTGTCACAAAATTGATTGACACAAGACCAGTCATGTTCATTGCTAACATGCACAACCCTTCAGAGATGAGTACTGTTAGTAGGCGGAAGAAAGATGGTACAATAATTGATGTAACTGCTCATATTATTGTTAACTTTTATAGAACAAGTATGGGATGTTGTGATAGAGCAGACTGCTTGAAGTCGTACTATGAAATTGACCGAAAAGCAAGAAAATGGTGGCATCCCATCTTTTTCCACTTTTTGAATGTTGCTGTAGTAAACTCAATGGTTATATAAAATGCTGGATGAAGTTTTTACTATGAACTTGAAGCAGTTCAAGATCTCCCTCTGCACTAGACTTATAGGTGCAGCAGGAATAGATTCAAGCAGTCCAGCATCCAGTGATGTCCCAAGGAAAACAGTAAGCGAAAGCGAATCATTCCTGAAGGGATCAGAACTAGCAAAGCTAAACATATGCCAGCTATTGGCTAAACATACAGACGCTGCAACCATTGCAACACAAAATCATACAGAACAAAGGGGATATGCTCAACATGTGACGTTCCTCTTTGTCACCGAAGAGGAACAGTTTTGCTGATTTTCACAAATGATGTGATAAACAGTGATCTTAGGTAACAAAAAATAATTTTGTTATTGAAAAGAAGTGCAATTCATATAATTTTGAAAAATGATATTAATATTTCATTTTAGTTCTATACAAATGATATTTTGTTATATGAGAACCTGCGTCATGGACGCCGGGTGGATAGCGATAGTAACCACTGCTGTGGTTCTTGAACCGAAGGAAAATAAATATATATATTTTTTTATGGAATCTCTTAATTTCCTCAACCATATTTGAAATTTCACATAGTATATGTAAAAATATAATTTTAAAAGTAACCTGACTTCAAAGGGTTAAGTGGCACTCGTGACTTGTTTGTTTTTTGTGGTCCATCATGTGGTGCCTCATGATGTTTTCGCCACTTAGGGTCATGGTACCTCCTTTCCTGTCGACTGCTCGAGTCCTTGCTATTTCTGACGTCTCGTCCAAGCTTTTTTTTTTTCCCATCCATATGGCACCCACTTTGCCCACTTTTTGTTTGCGTGATGATGATGATGAAGTTTTAACGGCCAACGGCAGAAACTTCTACAATAGAATTAGCTGATGGAAGCAGAGACACTTGTATAGTGCAAAGTAAGAGATGAATGTATTAAACGACATGATAAGGACAGATTATGCAAGATAACCTTGATAGATGCATTATATGTTCTTTCACATATACTAAATGTTATGTCAGTCCAAGCAGCAACACAGAAAGATGTAAGTGTAACTTTTGGTCCTGAATATGCAAAAGTTAAAGTTCGAGGTGGTACAGTGTTTAAAACTTTAAATAAAGGAAAATTGTACTAAATAGTGTAAAGGAAAAGAAAAGTCCAAATGCAGTTAAATAAAAAGTTGGTGCTATATTACAAATGAACAGCTTAATATCCTAGGACATTGTAACATGAAAGATGTTATCAAGTTAGAAAGTGTAGTACATGGAATGCTCATCTATAATAGGAAAATTGGAGATCGTGAAACATGTATCCTAGGAAATTGACTCGATATAGAAGTAGAAAACCTCATGAAAGAGCAACAAAGAATTTAGAGCTAGTACACTGTGATTTAGCTTGTTCCATAAATACATTAGGAATGGTAGATGATGATATAGAGAAAAATGATACATTGAAGACTACAGAAAAATTCCTAGCTGATAGTAGTTCTTTTGCTGTAGTGAAACGTCTATGCACAGACAATGTTAAAAACTTTAAGTCAAGCAAGTTCCTAGTATTGATGGCAAAGAATGAGATAAAGCAAGAATTTTCTGCTCCTTACTCGCCCCACCAGAATGGGACACCTAGAGGTCGTAGAGGACTGTCTTCGGCATGGTTGCCTGCTGGATAGAGGATGATTTGCCGAAGCAATTGTGGCCTTACGCTCTTAAGACTTCAGCTTACATACGAACAGGTGCTTTAACACTAGGAGAAATAAGACCTCGTTCGAGACGCGGAGTGGAAAAAGACCCAATTTTAGAAATCATATGTTTGGTGAAACAAGCTAGCATGCCATAGATGTTGGATGCAAGAGGCGAAAAAGGAATATTTATGGGTTATGAATGAGAGAGCCCTGCTTACCACAAGAAAGGTAGAAGTAGAAGATGAAAAAGACGATACAAATCATGAAGATGACAGTGTTTAACCTTTCACAGATATGTAAGCCATTCGGCGACTCTACAGAGGGCACCCAAGGAGATACGGTCACCGTGCGGTGACCTTAACATAATTCTTATATAAAACCTATCACATTTACTGGATTGTAACATGACTCTGCATTACAAAGCCACTTTGTAAGAGGAAAATGATGTTTTGCAAGTTTTGAGAGTGACCAGTTTATGGCGGGCGGGAGATGGGTGGGTTAGGATATGAGGAAACTTTAAGCTTTACTTCACATTCTAAATATCAAAGATATTTTGTATAGATGATGATGTGAGTATATACAGTATTTTCATATGTCTGTAGACGTAGAAGATATATTATACACAAATATATTTGTTGAAATTTTATACACATCATTATATGTATGATGCATATGATCTGAGCGCCTCTGGCGGCCGATTGTTGAACGACTAGAGACAAAACAACAATAATCCCAGCACGGTGTCCGAATTTTATTTTATCCTCACATGCTTTGCTTGCTTACCCATCACCATGGCATCCGCGGACATCTGAACACCCTTCCTTTGTCTCGGACGAACAGACGCACTGGGTGACAGACCTTCAGCTGACAAAGATTCTCTACAATTTATATCAATGAGGCAGTTATTTCAAAGAGAAAAAAACATCATAAATTACTGTGGAGCAAACACTTGGATAATCGCTACACACTTGTATGCGAGAGCCTTACACGTTTATCTAGAAACACATCGAGAACGAACAAAACCATACACTATCCAATTAAAAATAAAGAATGAAGAAATAGAACCCACAAACACATATCGTATGTTTAATGCCAGTTATTCGTCTCTGTTTGAATTAATTTTCTTCAATGAACTTCAATGAAGTTACCTCTGGTTAAGTGTATATAGTTTACTTCAAGTAGAGCACTTGTACATTACGTTCATGAGATTCATATGTTGTTTATTAACTCAAATATGAAGCCATAGGATTAAACTATTGAATTTGGCAAGTAGATTGAAGGTAGACAGGAACAACGAAAGGAAAAACAAGAAAACACACAAATATGCCGAAGGCATTTTCGCTATTGCTTCATCAGGGCATACATGACAGAGGTACATA
>NC_091557.1:29092293-29097293 GCF_042767895.1 Penaeus vannamei
TCTTACACATGAACCCTGAAATAACTGTTTAATCCCATTTATAGTATTATCGTTGAAAATAACGTTTTTTTTTTACGCCGAGACAGAATCGACAGGAAAGGTCTGCAGTGGCACCGGAGGACCTGCGCTCGCGGCGGGCCAGACGGTCCACTACGCCGTCAAAGCCAAACTGGGTCGGAAGCAGCAGAAACTCCTTGGCCAAACTTGGACACCGGTCTTGGCCACATCGGGTAAGAGTTGCTTTTTTTTCATTTTTTTTTTAGTGACTGCTTCGTTTTATATATATATAGATACACACACACACACACACACACACACACACACACACACACACACACACACACACACACACACATATATATATATATATATATATATATGAACAATTTATCCTAAGGATCCGAAAGGATGATGGAGGGTATGGGGATAGTTTACACCGACGGGGCTTTACCAAACGTCTTGACTTTTTTTGCTTACGTACACAAACACACAAATGTGTATATTATTATACACAATATTATCATCTAACTAAAAGTCTAAGGTTAACTATACACCCTCCCATTACCTACTAATTAAAGATTAATAATCATTATGATGAACATAAAAAGAAACATAGGATGGATCGAGACAGTCAACCCCCCCCCATACCCCCTGGTATCTTTCTATTATTTACTTGCACATCGATCGTTCCCTTCCTTGATTTCCCTTTCATATACTTAAGTTTGATATAAGATCTATTCCTTGGTGCAGTCGGAACCGTCTCCTTCGACCAATTCCGCTCCTATATCCTCGGCCCAAAAAACAATTATAAATAAATATCTCCAAACGAGGCTGACGTCAAGGCGCGTGCCGTTGCCTCCTCATGGCAAAGTGATAACAGAAAGGTTTATTTTCTGTGTTGTGTTGCTGTCACTCATTCACAAATGTTTTAGCCCGTCGTTTGTGTTATTTGTAATGCTCTAACACGCATTACTCTCCGCTCTTTCCCTCAGCCCCTCCGCCCTCACCGACCTGTGCGCTCCTCGAGGGTGACCTGCCTGACGGATGCGTCGAAGTGGGATTCATAGGTTGGTATGCGGTGTTCATGTCAGGGTTTACAGGCAGCGAGGTTGGGCGTCGTAGGCTGGTTCCCTCACAGTCTGCGATTGGTAGCGTCTTTCCCCGTTGATTGGACTTTATCTACGAGCTTTCCTTGTGATTAGGCGATTGTAAAGTGACCGGTCCTCATGGGAAAGGATAAAGTACAGACCACCACACATGCGACTGGACGTCAAGGATTGCACTTCCGATTAGGCTCGTTGAAATGTTCAAACGTTTACTGTGCACTTCACCAAACATCTCTCTTAACTCCCACTCCCCCCTCCCTCCCTCCCTCTCTCTCTCTCTCTCTCTCTCTCTCTTTCTCTCCCTCTCCTTCCCTCCCTCCCTCTTCCTCTCTATCTCCCTCCCTCCCACTATCTCTCTCTCTTTCTCCCACTCCCTCCCTCCCCTCCTTTCGTCTCTCTCTCTCCCTCCCTCCCCCCTCTCTCTTCCCTCCCTCCTTCCCCCCTCCCTCTCTCTCTCCTTCTCCCTCTCCCTTTCCCAGATCCCTCTTCCCCCCCCCCTCTCTCTCTCTTTCTCCCTCTCCCATGTCCCTCTCACTCTCCCTCCCTCTCACTCTTTCTCTCTTTCTCCCTCCCCTTCTCTCTCTTCCTCTCACCCTCCCTCCGTCTCTCTCTCTTTTCCTCGTCCCCGTCCTTCCCTCTCTCTGTCTCTCCCTCTCTCCCTCCCTCGCTCCCTCCCTCCCTCCCTCCCTCCCTCCCTCCCTCCCTCTCTCTCTCTCGCACTCTCTCTCTCTCTCTCTCTCTCTCTCTCTCTCTCTCTCTCTCTCTCACTCTCTCTCTCTCTCGCCCTCTCCTCCTTTATTATGAGGTATCAAACGGCATCTTGTTGATCCAAATCACACGCCCTATGTACCGCCACGGTCCACCGAGTATAGGAACTTCCAGAGTGGAATGCTTAGCCACGCGAGAGCTCTCTACGATTTGTTATTTAGTAATTCGAATTTAGTAATCGAATTTTACTATGCGAATGATTGATCAACGACTTGCTCACTGCTCTCTTCCTCTCCCTCTCTCTTGCTCTCTCTCTCTCTCTCTCTCTCACCCTTTTTTTGCTCTCCCTCTCTCTTGCTCTCTCTCACTCTCTCTCTCTCACCCTTTCTTGCTCTCCCTCTCTCTTGCTCTCTCACCCTTTCTTGCTCTCTCTCTCTCTCTTGCTCTCTCTCCATCTCCCTCCTTCCCATTCTCTTGCTCTCTTCTCTCTGTCTCTGTCTCTGTCTCTCTCTCCCTATCTCCCTGTCTTTCCTCCTCTCCCTCTCCCAACCCAGACATACATATAAATTCAGTCACTACCCTGCATTTTCCCATTACAGACCAACCAGCGTTAAGATTAAGGTTAAGATTTTTTTTTTTATTTCTATCTATCATATGCTATGGTAAATGTCATTATGATAGTTATGATAGTAATTAACTTTAAATACTCATAAATGAGGGTGAATAATTTTACAAATGATTTTTTGTTTATATATATCATCTGATATGATATGTACCAATCGAGCGAATCGTCCTCAACTACCTTGTTCTAGACGTGTGCGAATAATTCTGCATATGGACGTTAATTTTTTTATTCTTTTATTTACTATTTATTATCATTATTATGTAAATCCTATATCCAGAGCCGGCTCCCATCATCCCCGGCGGAAACCCCGAACGTGGTTTCTACAAGCACACCGAGTCCAAAACCTCATCCTGGGAGCCTCTGGACGACGAGGCGCTCCGGGAGTTGGTCCAGAAAGGGTACTCTCTCATCTACAGGTAAGGGGCGCGGGTGGCGGGGGTTGGCGGACTGCTCCGAGGTGCTGCCCACTTGTTGTTTGTGTTTTGGTTTGACTTCTTGTTCTTTCTGGTCTGTTATAGTCTGTTCTCGCTCTCTGGCTCTGTCTGGTTGGCTCACTCTATCTCTGTCTCTCTCCCTCCCCCACACTCTCACCCTATCCACCCCTCTCTCTCTCTCTCTCTCGCTACCCTCCCCCCTCTCTTCCTCCCTCCCTACCCCCCTTTTTCTTTTCCCTCTCTCTCTCTCTATCTATCTATCGATATATCGATATATTATTTTTCTCCCTGATCGTCCTCTTGACTTAAAGCAAATATCACTTCTTTCTCTCTCTCTGCCAATGATGTTACAGGAACATCATTCTAGACTCCTTCGTGGACAGTGACATCAGTCCCGATATCCTGCAGAAGATCAGAGATGACTTCACTACCCTCAAGTCGAACAGGATGAAGGTAAGTAACCGCCTGTAAACGGGGGGGAGGGGGGGAGGATGAAAAGTTGCTTAAGAAATTGCCATGGCGTCACATAATGTTTGTTGGGCAACTTTACTCTCGCTCTTCCTGGGTATTCTAATGGACCAGGTGTAACGATCGATTACTTTAACGGTTGGTTTTGATTTTATTATGCGTTTAAGTACTTCAGTGTCTATATGTAATTTTGCCAGGGTATTACATTTTTACTGACTGATGCAAACACTGCAAGTTATAACAGTAAGTCAGTAAGAATAGAATACCCTGCTAAAAATATGTGTTTTAACTTGTAATTGCATCAAAGTCTGACATTCAGATATTATGTGGATACACGTTTCTCAACTAGGTGTCCGTGTATCAATGCGGCGATTGGGAGTCGTTGTACAAATGTCACTATTGTCTTGTTTTCTGTTTGCCAACATAAACAGGTTGGACGTATAAAACGGGTGCTTCATCAGGAATTCACATTAGTCAGAGAGCCCAGAGAGATTTAATCAGCATGGCGAGTACAAAAGGTTTGACACCTGGGTTGAACACCTCAGGGGCCATGGATCCCTAAACGGCCATTCTTAAGTGCTGCAACTGTGGTATCCGCGAGGGGGCGCTTCTCAAACTACCCCCCAAATTGTTATTATCAGCATACTCGAGTACATCTTCCAAACCTATGCTAGATTAATCTTCATTGGGGTCTGATTAAGGATCCGTCATACTTAAGTGAACACGTTGTGAGTTTGGCCACTTATGAATGACCTAATTAATGCTAATTATCACTTTTAGTCAGCATGTTGAGTACATCAGTGACACCTTTATAGAATATACTTTATGGGATGCTGATATTCTTGTGTCAGTTTTGTGGAAAAAGCCACTTAAGAAGAGGTCAAAGGTAGTGACCCGCCCAAACTCCGTCTTCCGGTACCTTTGAAATGACTGCTACTCCCTTACTACTTGGGGTACTGGGTCAAGATTGACTTCAAATGTAGATTTTAATGGGAGGAATAAGGATCACTTGTTTAATCATCCACTTGGATGGATTCATGGCAAAATATTAGTGCTCCATGTTAATTAATCAGTTATACATATGAAAAGTTTTTGCTGCTCACATGGTCTGTACGCAGATAATCACAACTTAAAACAGATGGATTCATGGCAAAATATTATCACTCCATGTTAGTTAATCAGTTATACCTATGAAATGTTTTTGTTGCTCACATGGTCTATTATAGTTTGATATCCCGTTTTGCATTTTTTACTTATAATTACACGCTGGAAAAACTAGGGGTTGAATTGAGACAATGATGGATTTCTTCAACTGTCTATTTCTCATCGTCCGACGGCTCATTTTCTTCGTCCGAGGATGCTGCCTCCATCTTTTCCTTATCTTCATCACCATCGTCATTCATTTCACCTTCGTCTGGGACAAGGGACTCGGGTAGCTGAGGGCCATCAAACCATACAGGTACATACGACCCGTCTTCGAACTCCCATCCATCACTTTTCTTCGGGTGCTGAACAATCTCCTGTCTATTGGCCTTTGACCACATCTTGGCAACAAACGATGCTCTCTGAATGTGAGTGATAACTTCTGCCTCACAAGGTGGTATCAAACTTCCATCCAGGCCTTTCAGTTTTGCTAATGGGTTACCTTACAGCCTCAAT
>NC_091557.1:29124235-29139235 GCF_042767895.1 Penaeus vannamei
AACAGTGTTGTGATACAACACACGTCTGTTTTTTTATCTTCCAAAATTTGTCATCCTATTAGGCTCTAAATCGTTAATGCGTTCTATAAATTGGATGTCACTATACAACGTTGATAGTATTGGCGCTGTTTCCTCGTGCCTTGACAGATAAGCTCCTGCGTACATACCTATGAACAACTAGCTCAAAAAAAAAACTTCGCATGTTGTCGGCCCCAAAGTTCATGGACTGACCTCAGATAAGACGAGAAAAAAGAACGAAGATTTAATGAATCAAATATCCTTTTAAAGCAGTGTGTTTTTGACCTTCAGTTTCTAGATCTTATCAAGATTTTCCTTGCGCAGAATGGCTTCACTGAACGTACTGGTGGCATTGTCGCTGATCCTGGAGGCGGGCGTGTATGCCGTCCCACTGGGCGAACCATCCCCTTCAGGTATACTAATGTCGTATTAGTATTCGCTTTGCTTCCTCCCTATATATATATATATATATATATATATATATATATATATATATATATATATATATATATATATATAATTAGGTTGTATAATTCACGCTACTCTCTATCTATAGTGCTTGCTATAATGTTGTATAGTTTATTTTTTTCCATTTTCATATTACAGTAGATAATTGATTTGCTGATTGAGAAACCTTTATCCTTGAAAACCGCTACATATATCTTATCTTTTTACACAGTTGGTCTCGCTGGTAACCCGATTTGGAGTTACGAAGGAATTAACGGTGAGTGCGCAGTAAAAACTAATTTAAAACATTAAGTTATTAAATATTGTTTTTCGTAGCATTTCAAAGAGGGTGTTGCAAGTCAGCGAGAAAGGAGAAAGCACCTCACAAGAAGCCTGGGTAAACGGAGGGAGAAAGGGAGGGTGAGAAGCACATAGATAAAAATAAATAGATTATAGGAGAGAAATGTACGTGCGTGATCCTCGATCGTTTCATCAGAAAACAGTCGGGTAAGATATGAATTATACATGCTTAATAAGTCGTACATCATTTGTTCGTTTATCCATACCTATAGGAAAACATACTTGAAACCGTTTACATATTCATCCATACACGCATGCCTACACTCATGCCTACACACACAAACACACAGTTACACACACACACACACAGTTACACACACACACACACAGTTACACACACACACAGACAGTTACACACACAGACAGTTACACACACAGACAGTTACACACACAGACAGTTACACACACAGACAGTTACACACACAGACAGTTACACACACACAGACAGTTACACACACACAGACAGTTACACACACACAGACAGTTACACACACACAGACAGTTACACACACACAGACAGTTACACACACACAGACAGTTACACACACACAGACAGTTACACACACACAGACAGTTACACACACACAGACAGTTACACACACACAGACAGTTACACACACACAGACAGTTACACACACACAGACAGTTACACACACACAGACAGTTACACACACACAGACAGTTACACACACACAGACAGTTACACACACACAGACAGTTACACACACACAGACAGTTACACACACACAGACAGTTACACACACACAGACAGTTACACACACACAGACAGTTACACACACACAGACAGTTACACACACACAGACAGTTACACACACACAGACAGTTACACACACACAGACAGTTACACACACACAGACAGTTACACACACACAGACAGTTACACACACACAGACAGTTACACACACACAGACAGTTACACACACACAGACAGTTACACACACACAGACAGTTACACACACACAGACAGTTACACACACACAGACAGTTACACACACACAGACAGTTACACACACACAGACAGTTACACACACACAGACAGTTACACACACACAGACAGTTACACACACACAGACAGTTACACACACACAGACAGTTACACACACACAGACAGTTACACACACACAGACAGTTACACACACACAGACAGTTACACACACACAGACAGTTACACACACACAGACAGTTACACACACACAGACAGTTACACACACACAGACAGTTACACACACACACACACACACACACAGTTACACACACACAGACAGTTACACACACACACACACACACAAACACACACACACACACACACAGACACACAGTTACACGCACACACACACACACACACACAGTTACACACACACACACACACACACACAGTTACACACACACACACACACACAGTTACACACACACACACACAGTTACACACACAGACACACAGTTATACACAAAGGCACACACACACACACACAGTTATACACAAAGGCACACACACACACACAGAGTTACACATACAGACACACAGTTACACACACACACACACACAGTTACACATACAAACACACACTTACACACTTGCACACACACACACACACACACACATACACACACACACACACACACACACACAGTTACACACACACACACACACACACAGTTACACACACACACACACACACACAGTTACACACACACACACACACACACACACACACACACACACAGTTACACACACACACACACACACACACACAGTTACACACACACACACACACACACACAGTTACACACACACACACACACACACAGTTACACACACACACACAGTTACACACAAACACACACACACACACACACACACACACATGGGATATCAAAAGGCATCAAGGATATATTTCAAAATACTGAGTACCAGTTGCAGATAACCAGTACAGTAAAACAGCCAATCGTTAACTATAGCCACTGGGCGGAGCTTAGTGGTGTGTCTCGAGACAGGTTTTAGGCATCGCGAGCCGTGCGACACTCGAATCACCACTGGAAAAGATGAAAAAGGATTTAGTGCGGGATTGGATGGATGTCAGGGTTTAGTGCAGGATTGGATGGATGTCAGGGTTTAGTGCAGGATTGGATGGATGTCAGGGTTTAGTGCAGGATTGGATGGATGTCAGGGTTTAGTGCAGGATTGGATGGATGTCAGGATTTTAGTGCGGGATTGGATGGATGGTAGGATTTTAGTGTGGGATTGGATGGATGGCAGGGTTTTAGTGCGGGATTGGATGGATGGTAGGATTTTAGTGCGGGATTGGATGGATGGCAGGATTTTAGTGCGGGATTGGATGCATGGCACGATTTTAGTGCGGGATTGGATGGATGGCAGGATTTTAGTGCGGGATTGGATGGATGGCAGGATTTTAGTGCGGGATTGGATGGATGGCAGGATTTTAGTGCGGGATTGGATGGATGGCAGGATTTTAGTGCGGGATTGGATGGATGGCAGGATTTTAGTGCGGGATTGGATGGATGGCAGGATTTTAGTGCGGGATTGGATGGATGGCAGGATTTTAGTGCGGGATTGGATGGATGGCAGGATTTTAGTGCGGGATTGGATGGATGGCAGGATTTTAGTGCGGGATTGGATGGATGGTAGGATTTTAGGGCGGGATTGGATGGATGGCAGGATTTTAGTGCGGGATTGGATGGATGGCAGGATTTTAGTGCGGGATTGGATGGATGGCAGGATTTTAGTGCGGGATTGGATGGATGGCAGGATTTTAGTGCGGGATTGGATGGATGGCAGGATTTTAGTGCGGGATTGGATGGATGGCAGGATTTTAGTGCGGGATTGGATGGATGGCAGGATTTTAGTGCGGGATTGGATGGATGGCAGGGTTTTAGTGCGGGATTGGATGGATGGCAGGGTTTTAGTGCGGGATTGGATGGATGGCAGGATTTTAGTGCGGGATTGGATGGATGGCAGGATTTTAGTGCGGGATTGGATGGATGGCAGGATTTTAGTGCGGGATTGGATGGATGGCAGGATTTTAGTGCGGGATTGGATGGATGGTAGGATTTTAGTGTGGGATTGGATGGATGGCAGGGTTTTAGTGCGGGATTGGATGGATGGTAGGATTTTAGTGCGGGATTGGATGGATGGCAGGATTTTAGTGCGGGATTGGATGGATGGTAGGATTTTAGTGCGGGATTGGATGGATGTCAGGAATTAGTGCGGGATTGGATGGATGTCAGGAATTAGTGCGGGATTGGATGGATGTCAGGAATTAGTGCGGGATTGGATGGATGTCAGGAATTAGTGCGGGATTGGATGGATGTCAGGAATTAGTGCGGGATTGGATGGATGTCAGGGTTTAGTGCGGGATTGGATGGATGCCAGGGTTTAGTGCGGGATTGGATGGATGCCAGGGTTTAGTGCGGGATTGGATGGATGCCAGGGTTTAGTGCGGGATTGGATGGATGTCAGGGTTTAGTGCAGGATTGGATTGGATGTCAGGGTTTAGTGCAGGATTGGATTGGATGTCAGGGTTTAGTGCAGGATTGGATGGATGTCAGGGTTTAGTGCAGGATTGGATTGGATGTCAGGGTTTAGTGCGGGATTGGATGGATGTCAGGGTTTAGTGCAGGATTGGATGGATGTCAGGGTTTAGTGCAGGATTGAATGGATGTCAGGATTTAGTGCAGGATTGGATGGATGTCAGGATTTAGTGCAGGATTGGATGGATGTCAGGATTTAGTGCAGGATTGGATGGATGTCAGGGTTTAGTGCAGGATTGGATGGATGTGAGGGTTTAGTGCAGGATTGGATGGATGGCAGGGTTTTAGTGCGGGATTGGATGGATGGCAGGGTTTTAGTGCGGGATTGGATTGGATGTCAGGGTTTAGTGCGGGATTGGATGGATGGCAGGGTTTAGTGCAGGATTGGATGGATGGCAGGATTTTAGTGCGGGATTGGATGGATGGCAGGGTTTAGTGCGGGATTGGATGGATGTCAGGGTTTAGTGCGGGATTGGATGGATGTCAGGGTTTAGTGCAGGATTGGATGGATGGCAGGATTTTAGTGCGGGATTGGATGGATGTCAGGATTTTAGTGCGGGATTGGATGGATGTCAGGGTTTAGTGCAGGATTGGATGGATGTCAGGGTTTAGTGCGGGATTGGATGGATGTCAGGAATTAGTGCGGGATTGGATGGATGTCAGGGTTTAGTGCAGGATTGGATGGATGTCAGGGTTTAGTGCAGGATTGGATGGATGTCAGGGTTTAGTGCAGGATTGGATGGATGTCAGGGTTTAGTGCAGGATTGGATGGATGTCAGGGTTTAGTGCAGGATTGGATGGATGTCAGGGTTTAGTGCGGGATTGGATGGATGTCAGGGTTTAGTGCAGGATTGGATGGATGTCAGGGTTTAGTGCAGGATTGGATGGATGTCAGGGTTTAGTGCAGGATTGGATTGGATGTCAGGGTTTAGTGCAGGATTGGATTGGATGTCAGGGTTTAGTGCAGGATTGGATTGGATGTCAGGGTTTAGTGCAGGATTGGATGGATGTCAGGGTTTAGTGCAGGATTGGATGGATGTCAGGGTTTAGTGCAGGATTGGATGGATGTCAGGGTTTAGTGCAGGATTGGATGGATGCCAGGGTTTAGTGCAGGATTGGATGGATGTCAGGGTTTAGTGCAGGATTGGATGAATGTCAGGGTTTAGTGCAGGATTGGATGAATGTCAGGGTTTAGTGCAGGATTGGATGGATGTGAGGGTTTAGTGCAGGATTGGATGGATGTGAGGGTTTAGTGCGGGATTGGATTGGATGTCAGGGTTTAGTGCAGGATTGGATTGGATGTCAGGGTTTAGTGCAGGATTTGATGGATGTCAGGGTTTAGTGCGGGATTGGATTGGATGTCAGGGTTTAGTGCGGGATTGGATGGATGTCAGGGTTTAGTGCGGGATTGGATGGATGTCAGGGTTTAGTGCAGGATTGGATGGATGTCAGGGTTTAGTGCGGGATTGGATGGATGTCAGGGTTTAGTGCGGGATTGGATGAATGTCAGGGTTTAGTGCGGGATTGGATGGATGTCAGGGTTTAGTGCGGGATTGGATTGGATGTCAGGGTTTAGTGCGGGATTGGATTGGATGTCAGGGTTTAGTGCGGGATTGGATTGGATGTCAGGGTTTAGTGCGGGATTGGATGAATGTCAAGGTTTAGTGCAGGATTGGATGGATGTCAGGGTTTAGTGCGGGATTGGATGGATGTCAGGGTTTAGTGCAGGATTGGATGGATGTCAGGGTTTAGTGCAGGATTGGATGGATGTCAGGGTTTAGTGCAGGATTGGATGGATGTCAGGGTTTAGTGCAGGAATGGATTGGATGTCAGGGTTTAGTGCAGGATTGGATGGATGTCAGGGTTTAGTGCAGGTTTGGATTGGATGTCAGGGTTTAGTGCAGGAATGGATTGGATGTCAGGGTTTAGTGCAGGAATGGATTGGATGTCAGGGTTTAGTGCAGGATTGGATGGATGTCAGGGTTTAGTGCGGGATTGGATTGGATGTCAGGGTTTAGTGCAGGATTGGATGAATGTGAGGGTTTAGTGCAGGATTGGATGGATGTGAGGGTTTAGTGCAGGATTGGATGGATGTGAGGGTTTAGTGCAGGATTGGATGGATGTGAGGGTTTAGTGCAGGATTGGATTGGATGTCAGGGTTTAGTGCAGGATTGGATGGATGTGAGGGTTTAGTGCAGGATTGGATGGATGTGAGGGTTTAGTGCAGGATTGGATGGATGTGAGGGTTTAGTGCAGGATTGGATGGATGTGAGGGTTTAGTGCAGGATTGGATGGATGTGAGGGTTTAGTGCAGGATTGGATGGATGTGAGGGTTTAGTGCAGGATTGGATGGATGTCAGGGTTTAGTGCGGGATTGGATTGGATGTCAGGGTTTAGTGCAGGATTGGATGAATGTGAGGCTTTAGTGCAGGATTGGATGGATGTGAGGGTTTAGTACAGGATTGGATGGATGTCAGGGTTTAGTGCAGGATTGGATGAATGTGAGGCTTTAGTGCAGGATTGGATGGATGTCAGGGTTTAGTGCAGGATTGGATGGATGTCAGGGTTTAGTACAGGATTGGATGGATGTCAGGGTTTAGTGCAGGATTGGATGGATGGCAGGATTTTAGGGCGGGATTGGATGGATGTGAGGGTTTAGTGCAGGATTGGATGGATGTCAGGGTTTAGTGCAGGATTGGATGAATGTCAGGGTTTAGTGCAGGATTGGATGGATGGCAGGATTTTAGGGCGGGATTGGATGGATGTAAGGGTTTAGTGCGGGATTGGATGGATGTCAGGGTTTAGTGCAGGATTGGATGGATGTCAGGGTTTAGTGCAGGATTGGATGGATGTCAGGGTTTAGTGCAGGATTGGATTGGATGTAAGGGTTTAGTGCGGGATTGGATGGATGTAAGGGTTTAGTGCGGGATTGGATGGATGTCAGGGTTTAGTGCAGGATTGGATGGATGTCAGGGTTTAGTGCAGGATTGGATGGATGTCAGGGTTTAGTGCAGGATTGGATTGGATGTCAGGGTTTAGGGCGGGATTGGATGGATGGCAGGAATTTAGGGCGGGATTGGATGGATGGCAGGATTTTCGGGCGGGATTGGATGGATGGCAGGATTTTGGTGCGGGATTGGATGGATGTCAGGATTTTAGTGCGGGATTGGATGGATGGCAGGATTTTAGGGCGGGATTGGATGGATGGCAGGATTTTAGGGCGGGATTGGATGGATGGCAGGATTTTAGGGCGGGACTGGATGGATGGCAGGATTTTAGGGCGGGATTGGATGGATGTCAGGATTTTAGTGCGGGATTGGATGGATGTCAGGATTTTAGTGCGGGATTGGATGGATGTCAGGATTTTAGTGCGGGATTGGATGGATGGCAGGATTTTAGTGCGGGATTGGATGGATGGCAGGATTTTAGTGCGGGATTGGATGGATGGCAGGATTTTAGTGCGGGATTGGATGGATGGCAGGATTTTAGTGCGGGATTGGATGGATGGCAGGATTTTAGTGCGGGATTGGATGGATGGCAGGGTTTTAGTGCGGGATTGGATGGATGGCAGGATTTTAGTGCGGGATTGGATGGATGGCAGGATTTTAGTGCGGGATTGGATGGATGGCAGGATTTTAGTGCGGGATTGGATGGATGGCAGGGTTTTAGTGCGGGATTGGATGGATGGCAGGATTTTAGTGCGGGATTGGATGGATGGCAGGATTTTAGTGCGGGATTGGATGGATGGCAGGGTTTTAGTGCGGGATTGGATGGATGGCAGGGTTTTAGTGCGGGATTGGATGGATGGCAGGGTTTTAGTGCGGGATTGGATGGATGGCAGGATTTTAGTGCGGGATTGGATGGATGGCAGGGTTTTAGTGCGGGATTGGATGGATGGCAGGATTTTAGTGCGGGATTGGATGGATGGCAGGGTTTTAGTGCGGGATTGGATGGATGGCAGGGTTTTAGTGCGGGATTGGATGGATGGCAGGATTTTAGTGCGGGATTGGATGGATGGCAGGATTTTAGTGCGGGATTGGATGGATGGCAGGATTTGAGTGCGGGATTGGATGGATGGCAGGGTTTTAGTGCGGGATTGGATGGATGGCAGGATTTTAGTGCGGGATTGGATGGATGGCAGGGTTTTAGTGCGGGATTGGATGGATGGCAGGATTTGAGTGCGGGATTGGATGGATGGCAGGGTTTTAGTGCGGGATTGGATGGATGGCAGGATTTGAGTGCGGGATTGGATGGATGGCAGGGTTTTAGTGCGGGATTGGATGGATGGCAGGATTTTAGTGCGGGATTGGATGGATGGCAGGATTTTAGTGCGGGATTGGATGGATGGCAGGATTTTAGTGCGGGATTGGATGGATGGCAGGATTTGAGTGCGGGATTGGATGGATGGCAGGGTTTTAGTGCGGGATTGGATGGATGGCAGGATTTTAGTGCGGGATTGGATGGATGGCAGGATTTTAGTGCGGGATTGGATGGATGGCAGGGTTTTAGTGCGGGATTGGATGGATGGCAGGATTTGAGTGCGGGATTGGATGGATGGCAGGATTTTAGGGCGGGATTGGATGGATGTTACGATTTTAGTGGTGGATTGGATGGATGTTAGGATTTTAGGGCGGGATTGGATGGATGTTAGGATTTTAGGGCGGGATTGGATGGATGGCAGGATTTTAGGGCGGGATTGGATGGATGGCAGGATTTTAGTGCGGGATTGGATGGATGGCAGGATTTGAGTGCGGGATTGGATGGATGGCAGGATTTTAGGGCGGGATTGGATGGATGTTAGGATTTTAGTGGTGGATTGGATGGATGTTAGGATTTTAGGGCGGGATTGGATGGATGGCAGGATTTTAGTGCGGGATTGGATGGATGGCAGGATTTTAGTGCGGGATTGGATGGATGGCAGGATTTTAGTGCGGGATTGGATGGATGTCAGGGTTTAGTGCGGGATTGGATGGATGGCAGGATTTGAGTGCGGGATTGGATGGATGGCAGGATTTGAGTGCGGGATTGGATGGATGGCAGGATTTGAGTGCGGGATTGGATGGATGGCAGGATTTGAGTGCGGGATTGGATGGATGGCAGGATTTTAGTGCGGGATTGGATGGGTGGCAGGATTTTAGTGCGGGATTGGATGGATGGCAGGATTTGAGTGCGGGATTGGATGGATGGCAGGATTTTAGTGCGGGATTGGATGGATGGCAGGATTTGAGTGCGGGATTGGATGGATGGCAGGGTTTTAGTGCGGGATTGGATGGATGGCAGGGTTTTAGTGCGGGATTGGATGGATGGCAGGGTTTTAGTGCGGGATTGGATGGATGGCAGGATTTTAGTGCGGGATTGGATGGATGGCAGGATTTTAGTGCGGGATTGGATGGATGGCAGGATTTGAGTGCGGGATTGGATGGATGGCAGGATTTTAGGGCGGGATTGGATGGATGTTAGGATTTTAGGGCGGGATTGGATGGATGTTAGGATTTTAGGGCGGGATTGGATGGATGTTAGGATTTTAGGGCGGGATTGGATGGATGGCAGGATTTTAGGGCGGGATTGGATGGATGGCAGGATTTTAGGGCGGGATTGGATGGATGGCAGGATTTTAGTGCGGGATTGGATGGATGGCAGGATTTTAGGGCGGGATTGGATGGATGGCAGGATTTTAGTGCGGGATTGGATGGATGGCAGGATTTTAGTGCGGGATTGGATGGATGGCAGGATTTTAGTGCGGGATTGGATGGATGGCAGGATTTTAGTGCGGGATTGGATGGATGGCAGGATTTTAGGGCGGGATTGGATGGATGGCAGGATTTTAGGGCGGGATTGGATGGATGGCAGGATTTTAGTGCGGGATTGGATGGATGGCAGGATTTTAGTGCGGGATTGGATGGATGGCAGGATTTTAGGGCGGGATTGGATGGATGGCAGGATTTTAGGGCGGGATTGGATGGATGGCAGGATTTAGTGCACTGATTTGATAAATGTGCAACCTCTCATATGGGGTCATTTTAGAATAAGAAAATGGAGTCTTGAGTCGTGCAAGAATATGGATTTCAAACCTTTCAAAACTGTTTGTATGTTTTGAACCTTTGCCATTACAGTATGTCTGCAATAAGTTAATTTTTATCAACTGCATTAGTTTTGAGCATTATGATAGATTACTGTCGTTTATTCATATTTCATTTATTACTTTTCTTACCCTATGAGTATTGGCTCAGCATCACAAATTGCAGCAATAGTCTAAGGAATAGTTAATACAAGTTGATTCCTACTTGTCTGCAACATGTTTCCTACTTATCTGCAACATGTAGGTTACATGGATCATATATGTAATCTTTTCACGCTTTAGGTCCAGCCTTCTGGCACGAGGTATTCCCGACATGTGGTGGAAACAGTCAGTCACCTGTCGACCTCAAGATAGAAAATACGACCCACTGGTCTGGGCGCCGGCCGTTCACCTTCGAAAGGTACGATGTATCGCCTCCATCTGTGACAATGAAGAACAACGGTCATACAGGTATGCTGTTTATTTTTTTTTTAATAAGGCCTTCTCTTTGTGGCATGTTAGTCTATTAACAACGACCATGTCTTCCGAACCAGCCTTTTCTGTAAAGAGTTCTGACATTCTGTCCTTGCGTCTGTTCGCAGTTACTTGTTGATGCTTGGATGCTATCTGTGTCATTAGCTGTTGCATAATATTGCTTGCAAAAGTATGAAAAATCGGTGTAGAGGGAATATACTTTATGGTAGAACAACCAATCTCATTTTGCAGTGGTGACAACCTGGACTACCAAGGACATGAATAAACTTCCTTTCATCAAAGGAGGTGGGCTGGAGGGCGAGTATGTCTTCAGTAACTTCCACTTCCATTGGGGCAGTGACGACTCCAAGGGATCAGAACACACCTTTGATGGTGACAGGTTAGTCTGGCATATCAGTGTTATGGGAGAAAAGGGGAAAGGGTAATTGTTGAAGACCGCGACGCACCTTCGCAGAGACCAACTCTTCACATAAAAAATCCTCCATTCCCCAAACCTCTCTACCCAATTCCCCTCCAGAAACCCTAGAGGACATCCAAAACTTCCTAAGCGAGACCTAAGAAAATACTCTTCTCTGAACCATCCTGCAATACCACTAATCCCACCTCTACAACCAAAGTGACTGCTGACTTCTATCCTCCTGATCTATCCTATCCTCAACACTCATAAAAAACTCCATACGCTAGAACTTCATTCCAAACCTCTATCCCTTGCACCATTATCTGCATCTACACTGCTGGATCACAGTAACTTCAGTTTACATTTCTCCTTCTCTTTCTATTGACTTTAATGCCTTCAAAGCTTAACTTACTCAACTTTATCCACCTTTCATCATAGGCAATTTCAACTGCCATCACACTCTTTGGGGCGATTTCACCACAAGATCCTGTGGTCGATCCCAAGAATACTTCCTATCTGCAATTGACCTCATTATCATTAATTTTGATCGCCCCACACATTTTGCCATGCACACAATCATTTTAATGCCTTGACCTCTGTGTTCCCCTTCTCTGTATTTGGCCTATCATTGATCAGTTCTAGACCACTGACCCTATGACGATCACTTTCCGATCCTTCTTTTTCCTACTTCATATGTCCAACTTCCTAATCCTCTAAAATGGTGCTTCGATAGAGCCGACTGGAAAACTTGCTTCACTCGCTACTATACCTCACCCTCCATCCACATTATCATCCATTTCAGATAAATTACAAGCTTTCTCAGCAACAATCTTAAAAGCTGCCTACACAGCCATTCCCCAAACCTCTAGACTCGGACTGTACTAAAGCACTTCATCTGAAACTCGTATATTATACGAGACAATCTTAACTATCAATCCGCCCTTATCTACTTTAAAAAAGCATCTGCCCATCTTTAATACCCAAATCAAAACAGCAAAACAACTAGCTGGAACAAATGTCTCCTCAATTACATCTACATCTATATCAGCTATCTAGCAACTGATTCAGAAAATATCAAGCAAACATCATCCCCATCCAGCCCCTGTCCTCCATATTCGAGATAATCACATATATGATCCTCTCCATTGCTAATGAACTAGGTAATTATTTCAGCCAAGTTAGTAGTGGCTTTCGTCTTTCTCCACACTTCACTTCCATTATATCCACCAAAGGACACGCTTCCATCACATTTTCCCTCTTCTGATGAGTCATACAATACACCCTTTTATTCCTCAGAACTACACACTGCCTTACGATCGTGCCACAACACCCATAGGGGCCCTAACAGTATTCACTACCTCACCTCACATCGTCCTCTTTGTCCTTCCTCCTAAATATCTACAATCAAATTTGGATGACAGGAAATTTTCCCCCTCACTGGCACGATGCCCCCGTCCTCCCATTCTTAAAACCCAATAAATCCTGTTGTTAGAGGGCGCCAAACGCAAAATCAGAGGCAGACCTAAGCATATTCAGTTGTTTTGAATAATAATGACTGACAAAGCATATTTTGCCTTTATCCTTGCTATAACGTGAACACAAGTTTCCCAATCTGCAAGCGTGGAGGATAAATGTCTGGATCCGCGATATTTGTTTGGGGTGCGTTACTTTACATACTGAGTGCGCGAAGTAACACAATGAGACGCATCCATCTCGGTAAATTGTTTGCCTATCTCCTAGGTAATTTGATACATGAGGTGAGCATGTAGTTCACATTTTCTCACTGGTTTCCGTATGTTTTTCATAACGTATTGGATATCTTTTAACCTCTCGTGTACTCAAACTCCTTCAAGCTCAATGGTAAAAAATTGGACAGTTATTTTGTGAATGAGATGTCAAATATGATGGAGACGTCAAAAAGGTTAAAGGTTTGTCAAAATGGTCAAAGTTCACGTAGCCTTTTTTTCTTTATATACAATCTTCCTATCACTATAGTCTCTTCTTGTGATTAATATGTCCAAATAGGAAAGGTATGCACTTAGCACATACCAACTTTACTGGAAACGAATGTATTGATACCTTAACACACGCATAAAGATGAAACTTTTTTTTTTAATCAACCTAAGAACACCCCTCTCGATCCGTAGATACGCGGCCGAGATCCACCTGGTCCACTTCAAGAAGGACTATGGCACTCTGGCAAACGCCCTCAAACATAAGGACGGCCTGGTGGTGCTTGGGGTGATGGTCGAGGCCGACGACAGTGACAATGAGCGCCTCCAGTCCGTCGTGGACGCACTCGAGGAGGTCGTCGAATTGGGTGAGTTTTTTGGGTTTGTTTTTCCAATTGTAGAAATGTTGCTACTATAACTGCTGCTATTTGTGTATGCTGCTTTAGAGATGGGGAAACGGATGCAGAGAATTGATACCATTGATATTATTTTTAGCCTGGGGAATACTGTTACTTTCAAGAGTATATGTTCTATATAAAATTGCTTTGATTTTATGTTGACTGTATTTAACCATTAATTTAAGAGTAAAGGTTTTTAAAGGCTTTCCCAGTCACGTAGGGACACGTAGATAGTCGTCCGTGTGCTAACATACTGTGTATCTATCGAATAAAGACACTACAGCGATATCCATTCTGAAGTAAATGTGTATATGAATTAACGTCTTAGATGCATTATGGGTGTTGCAGTAAATTGGGATCGACTGTCCTGATTAGATTATTAAATTATACGAATCAAGTATATTGGATAACTAGGCTAATAAACAAGACAAATAACATGGATGAAGATGATGAACTGATTCCCCTATTCCCGTATCATTTATCTGACCTCTCCTCTCCTCAGGAATGGAATTCCACCCAGACTACAGCATACCCCTCGATGCCCTTTTGCCCGAGGAGGAGGACAGACACACCTTCTTCCGCTACCAGGGCTCTTTGACCACGCCCACCTGCAACGAAGTGGTGACGTGGATCCTCTTTCAGACGCCCATCTCCCTTTCGAGTAGTCAGGTGGGTGTTGGAGGGAGTGGGAGTGGAAGGGGGGGGGGGTGGAGAGAGTGGAGTGGGTAGTATTAGTGGAAGGGGTGGAGGGAGTGGGTAGTATTAGTGGAAGGGGTGGAGAGACGGGTGGGGGCAAAGCGGAGATTTTTTCGTTTCAATACAGCCGTTGTAGCAAAGATGCTTCTCCACATCAGACTGGGCCAACGACGACGAGCGCAGACGGAACGGAAAACCAAAGGGGGATCATGGTATCAGAGTCAGTCTAGTGCACATAAAAGTTATCAGTACTCATACCCAGTATCGAGGGTATAAGTAAAATACCTTAGGCTAGAAAATAAAATCTATATTCAGGCGAAAAGGGCCATATTGCTTCCTTAGGTCATTATGAGTAAGAGGGACAGAGAAGTATAATGATAGGTACTAGATCTGTTAGGTCGAGACTCAAATGATTGACAGGTTGACAGGCTGGTAAAAGAATAATTATTTGGGATTTGATAAGTTGGTGAGAATCATAATTTGAAAATCGGCACGCTGTCGATGATAATTATTTGCAGCATAAGACAGATTCTCAGACGTGTGCTGTATTTATCACCAACTTCTCAAGTGTATCTCCTCGATGAAAAAGAAAAATGGAAATGAGGTAAA
>NC_091557.1:29141735-29144235 GCF_042767895.1 Penaeus vannamei
CGACCCATAAGACCTGCATCCCTATATTCAAACTCGCAATTTACACACACATACATACCTATTACAACGAATTCTAAAAACGTCAAAGGAAAATAAGTAACGGTGGTATGCTTTGACTAAGCAAAGGCAGAAGTAAAGTTAAGAATTTCGTTAGAAATGGGAAGCTTTTGGAGCGCAGAACTACTACTACAAGAAGATATGAAGCCATGCACGCCCCAGTGTTCTCAGACAGGTTGCTAGGAAATGCGTTTATTACACTTTCTCTTAATCATAAAAGTATTTTGTTCACGCTAATCCACTCCTATTTTACGATTATATTAAAGCGAACTTATCGATGCTTTATAGATGAAATTCACAAAACTTCATTAAGGCATTTTTAGAGAATTGGTGTGAAGGATCACTCCTGCCTTGGACCTCAGCCCTCGCCTCAACGAATTTTGCTTGGTCTTTTCTTCACCTCCTTTCCTTTCCTTAACTTCATCCCTCTCTTCTGTCTATATCCTTAAGTGTTAGTCGTGCTGAAAAGATGAAAGGCTGGCTACGTGTCAGTCCTGAAAGGCTTTCATACTCCGTTTGCTATTCCCTCTGCCATTTTCACTGCCATACTAACCAACCGCTCTCTCTACAGGCTTTACCCAACATATTTTGACCTTGATGTTAATTCATTGTTTACCTTTGTGTCACAATACTTTTAATGTTGTATGCCCTTTCCTAACCTGGGGCTTCGCCCCCAAGCCTCGCCCCATTACTATATTTTGTATGCGCCGCTGATGACCTAGATGTTGACGGGGTAAAAAAAAAAAATCAATAAATATGATATGAGTTCACATATGAAAAAGTAGATGATTTATAGCAAAGAGAATATAATTTCATACTGATATGGAACGTAAACCCAAATTGCAAGACAAAACAAATCGAATAATGGAAGCGCCCTCTAATCCCAAGTCCGCTCTTGCCGCAGGGGCTTCAGAAACGGAGACTGGGGCCCAGTGCTGGGATCGCCCTCGCAGCTAACCTTGCACGCTCTTTTCTTTTTCCCCTTTCATGTTTCCTTCTCTTCAACCCTTCTATCAATTTTCAAAGGTGAGAGCTCCTGGTTATAAACACTGATGTTATTGACAATGATCATTAAAGGGATTAAAGTAAAAAAAAAAATAAATCAGCGTTTGAAAAAAGCAAGTATAATCTAAAATGTGTATGTTCATCCGACAGACGAGAAACCTTCAGAAAAATACTCAAAGGGCGAGCTGAGATTATAACATATATTTATTTTATTGAGAATATGAAAGGCAAATTCAGTCAGCTTACGATGATAGAAATGAAATCCATGACATGAAATCCTCAAACAATAAAAATTCATGTGTAGATCTCATCTGCCGAAAATGTTTTACTTTTAATAAAAGTTTAATAGCTCTTAATAAAATTCTACTGCAAACCTGCCGCGGGGAAGATATTTCTGGCATTCGAAATTCCCGCCAACTGTTCAAGAAGATGGAAACTTATGTGGTAGATTATGATGATGACAATAACGATGATAATGCTAAGCAGAGTAACAATAATAATAAAGTAAAAAAACGATGACAAAACTATAATAACATGTTCACCCAACAACCCAGATTCTGATCGCAATTGCTACTTATTACGATTAAAGTGATCCATTATCGTCTTTATTCTTAGCATATTCATTAAAAAAATGTCATTTTCTTTCCTTTCATCCATCATCTTCCTTCTCTCTCCTTTCTTTTTTTATGAAAGTTAACTGGGCTGTGGTTTCTTTCTATGTACGTCTGTCTTGTCTGTCTATCTATCTCTTTTGCTTTTCTTATTTTTTTATCTATCAGCTTCACAATGCCATAGTATTACACGACGAGTCGCTGTGTATGTGTATATTTACACATACACACTGTGTGTATGTGTAAATATGCATGTATGTACACACGCACACACATACTGTATGTACAAGTAAAAGATGAATAACAAAACAACAAGGTAGATAAGCAAAACAATTTATTTTATTTTATTTATTTATTTATTTATTTATTTTTTAGGTTAGTCACATTCATAAAAATATACGAGTTACTCTTTGTGTTACTGAAAGAAAATGGATACAGTCAAGATAAATTAAGAGAAAATTAAGTGACATGGGGTTCGTTCTCGGGGTAACTAAGGTAAATATCAAATGACCTCTCAATTTGTTTAGAGCACTGTTGTATGAAAACAATTTAACGAATATCACTTTTCCCTTTTACAGTGATTCCTAAGAACAAATGTTAAGTACGGGATATTATTGTATAGAATACGATAATCCAATCACTATGATGAGAATTACGATATTAGTTATAACATATTCATGATAATGTGACTGATGTCTTACCAGAAACTTTATGAATTCTGCTGATAAGAAAATCTTTACTACTCATTACAATAAACATAAAGGAATTGTTTGAATTATGCTTAAAACTCTGTAAAATCTTACTTATTAGAGATTTGCCGTCAACAA
>NC_091557.1:29169235-29171735 GCF_042767895.1 Penaeus vannamei
CGGAAGGATGACCCACATTAGATTGCAGGATTGCATCATGTGTTGGTTGGTGGCGATGGGGTGGGGCAGTGGGTATGGGGGAGAGGGGGGAGGGGGAGGTGCGAGGTGAACGAGGGAGGGCCAGTGGTTAGGGGGGGGAGGTGGGAGGGGCAGTGAGTAGGGGGTTCATGAGGGCTACTGTTGTCTAAGGTTTGTATGAGTATCTGTGTGAGAGGGGGAGGGGCAGGAGGATGGGGGTGGAGGGCTGTTTGTGGGTTGGTTTTATATGGGTGCGTATGTGTGTGTGAGCATCTCTGCGTCCGTGTGTGTGTGTTTGTACGTGTGTGTGTGTGTGTGTGTGTGTGTGTGTGTGTGTGTGTGTGTGTGTGTGTGTGTGTGTGTGTGTGTGTGTGTGTGTGTGTGTGTGTGTGTGTGTGTGTGTGTGTGTGTGTGTGTGTGTGTGTGTGTGTGTGTGTGTGCATGTGCGTGCTTGTACGTGTGTGTGTTTGAGTATATGTATCTATGAGTGCTTGCGCATATGTGTTTGTATATACGTGTGGTAAAATGCAAGCAGTCTCATTCTCTAGCCTCCTCTTACTGCATGTGAATATACAGCAAATATGACTGTGAGTGTCTGCTTGCGTGTGGGGCGACCCGTGCTCACATGCTCTCGTGCTTGGATGCGCCCCCTTAATAATTAAGTATCGCGCAAAATTCCTTTTTATATAACAGCGCCTCTCTTACTTTATATCATAAACTCCATAAAAAGTGAAGCAAAGCTGAAAGAGCTCACCAAACCCGGCACTTTTACCGCACGTTCATTATAGTCTAATAACAGTTGCCTCGGCACCTGAGCGCTTAGGGGGATACGGGATACAAATATATCGAAGAGTGTATATACTCTCTGGAAGGGTAACGTATCTAAAGGAAATAGATAAGTAAATAAATAGATATACGTAGGCTGAGCGTGGAATATATTTTCAGTTTGTGTTGATTGAACTTTATTTTTCTTCCTTGTTTCGTTTCTGTTTGTTATAGAGGTAGGAGGATATTTGCATAATCATCTTTCTGTTTGTATACGGTTTGGTCATGAACGGAATAACGTTGTCTTTTTTCCCTTTATCTCCCGCTCTATCAATCTATCCCTTGCTTTCTCTCTCTCTCTCTCTCTCTCTATCTATCTATCTATCTATATCTATCTATCTATCTATATATATATCTCACTCTATCTATCTATCCCTTGCTTTCTCTCTCTCTTCCTCCCACCCCCCCCTCTCTCTCTCTCTCCCTCTCTTTTTCCCTTGCCTCTCCCCCCTCTCTCTCTTTCATTTGCTCTTCCTCTCTCTCTTCTTACATTTCTATTACCACAGCCCTTATAGGCTGTTAGGTGATCTTTGTCTCACTGCTCATTTCAAGTAGCCAAAGGGAATTCCAAAATTATCAAGGCGCAATCATGATTTTACTTTAAAAACAGAATTAATTAAAAGAGAGAAGGGGAAACAGAGGAGAAAGAAAAGGAAAATTCAGTCGAAGCAACGGAAATTGCAGCTAAGTAAAGCAGGGAAAGGCAGAAGCAACAGAAAATACAGCAGGTATACAGAAAACCAGCAGACATAGCAGCTGAGAGAGCAGAGATGCAAGAACTCAAATCCTTTGTTATCAAAATAATCCATCTTTAAACTCTTGTTTGGTATCTGTGTGTTATTGAACGATCGAGGATGAAGTGTGAACGATTGAGGATGAAGTGTGAACGATCGAGGATGAAGTGTGAACGATTGAGGATGAAGTGTGAACGATCGAGGATGAAGTGTGAACGATCGAGGATGAAGTGTGAATGGGATTTGGAATTTCCCTGAAACGGGAAATACAAAATGCGAACGAAATTCACAACACAGATCTTTTGTCGACTACTACGTTTCACTCGAAAACTTTTTCATAAAAAAATAGCATGATATTTTACTGGGTTCGGTCGGCTGTGGATAAAAGGAAACTGAAAATCCAATTTGTTAGTCTCATAGTCATGAATGATTTCAGAGCGTCCCCTCAATTTTATGATTTTTTAAAAACCGACATGAAAATTTATGGCAGAACCGTCACCGATGAAAAAAATATATAGATATTTTTTACGTATGAAGCAATATAGCCAAATTAATATTTCATAAATCGTGAAAGCCTCAACTGATATCCTAGAATATATGCAAAAACATAACGTTCCCTGGAATAAGAAAAATGTAGAACAAAAATGAAAACAAACAACGACAGTGCTTCACACATACATTTTATTATTATTATCATTATTACCATTATTTTAGATTATAACACACCAAGTAATTTTATCACAATCACATTTTTATATCAGCTGAAATTACCACGAAGACCTCATCCGCACAGCAGCAGAATCAGAACCGATTCTGCAGGTTCGCTTAGAGAGTTAGCGCGCGAGAAGTGGAGGAACTCGACCGGATTTCGCTAAGAAAGAGAGGGATACTGGAAAGGAAAGTCGTCATGAACGGAGGAAATG
>NC_091557.1:29199235-29201735 GCF_042767895.1 Penaeus vannamei
AAAAGACATAGATACACAGATAGACAGACAGATAGATAAACAGACAGATAGACAGTTGACAAACAGACACACCGAGAGATAGAGTTGTAACATATTGTTTAGAAAAAAAAATCTCTTTAAGATGGACGCCTTTCTCCTGAGTTTCGGATAACGCTCGAGAGTACGAAAAAGCGAGAGACTGGCACCCGTAGATTGGCACTAAAATGGTACCCTTCCTCACTCCCCTCATAACCTTGAACCTTTTTGTTTTTTGTTTTTTGTTTTCTCGACTTTCTTAGTTTCTTCTTCCTCTTCTTTCTTTTTCTTCTTTCTTTTTTCTTTTTCTCTTTCTTGTTGTGCTTATTCATCTTCTTTTTCTTCTTATTATTTTCTCGACTGTCTTAGTTTCTTTTTCCTCCTTTCTTTTTTCCTTCTTCTTCTTCTACATTTTCTTTTTCTTGTGAGTCTTCTTCTTCTTGTGTTTCTTCGCTTTCTTCGTGTTTCTTTTTTCTTCTTGTGTTTCTTTTTAATCTTATTTTTTTCTTCTTCTAATCCCCCCCTGACCTCCTCCTCCTCCTTCTTATTCTTATTCTTCATCTCCTCCTCCTCCTACAACCCCCTTCTCCTCCTCCTCCTCCTCCTCCTCTTCCTCTTCCTCCTCTTCTACCACCACCACCAAATCACCTCCTTCTCCTTCTTCTTCTTCTCCTCCTCCACCACCACCACCTCCTCCTCTTCTTCCTCTTCTTTTTCTTCTTATTCCTCCTCCTCTTCCACCTTCACCACCACCACCTCCTCCTCTTTCCTTCCTCTTCTTCTTCCTCCTCCTCCTCCTTGTTCTTCTTGCTCCCATATTCGTCTTCGTCTTACCGTTTTCTTTATAATTCCTTTATCCTCACAATTAACTCAGTTCCTCTTATTCCCCTTCCATCCCCTCTCGTTTTGGGTGCTCACATACGCCTCTCGCACCTCCCATCCACTCATATTTCGCCCCTCATAATCAGCATTAAATTTCATTCATCTCATTTGTCTTCCGTTCTCCTCACTCATACCTCATTTCCAATTGGTCTACAACTCATAATTTACTTTTAACTAACCCAGCATTAAGTGATCTTTTTTAATCCCTCACGACTCATTCTTTCACTCATTTCCCTCTTGTACTATTCGCTTATCCACTCATTATTGTACTTTTGCTGTTCCTCATTACAGTCATTGTTCTCATTACTCCTTTACCGTCCCTCAATTACATTTATCCCGCTCTCATTATTCGCTTGCCGTTCCTCATTAAGTGCATGAATGTTTGCTCTCGCTCGCCTCATTCTTTCGCCCGTGTCATCATTACAGTTAACCTATCCTCATCATGTCCTCCCTCGTCCCTCATTACCCATATAACCTCGCCTCATCTCGCCCGGCCCTCATGTCTCTTACGGTAGCCTTTTTTCACCAGGCTCCTCATCACACACTGCTCCTCATCTCGCCACCAGCCTCACTCGCCGGCTCCCTCATTACTCCGACTGCCTCCTAATTTCGCCAGATCCTCATGTCTCTTACGGTAGCCTCCTTTCACCCGGCTCCTCATCGCGCCACCAGCCTCACTCGCCGGCTCCCTCATTACTCCGACTGCCTCCTAATTTCGCCAGATCCTCATGTCTCTTACGGTAGCCTCCTTTCACCCGGCTCCTCATCGCGCCACCAGCCTCACTCGCCGGCTTCCTCATTACTCCGACTGCCTCCTAATTTCGCCAGATCCTCATGTCTCTCACGGTAGCCTCCTTTCACCCGGCTCCTCATCGCGCCACCAGCCTCACTCGCCGGCTTCCTCATTACTCCGACTGCCTCCTAATTTCGTCCGGGCCTCATTACTCACTCGGCCTCCTCATCGGCCGCCCTCGCTCGCCCCCGTGGCCGGCCGGCATCTGGAACCCGCCCGTAATTGCGCCTCTTTTACTCGTCGCCGTCGGCCATTTGTTCCTTTCGGCTCCTTTTCTCCTCCTTCGTGTCCTCCTCCTCTCTCTTCTCCTTATTTCTCTTCTTCTTCCTCTTCTTCTTCTTCATCCTCCTCCTCCTCTTCTTCCTCCTACTCATCCGCTTCCTCCACCAACTCCTCCTCCTCCTTTTTCTTTTCTTTCTTCTTCTTCCTCCTCCTCTTCATTCTTATCCTTATCCTCCTTCCGTTCCTCCTTATCTTCCAGCTCCTTCTCCTCCTCCTCCTTCTTTCCACTCTTCCTCTTCTCCTATCCTTTCTCTTCCTCCTTCCTCCTCTTCTTCTTACATCTCCTTTCCCTTCTCGTTCTCTTCCTCCTCCTTCTCTCCTCTTCTTTATCTCTTCCTGCTCCTCCTCTTCTTCTTTCTTTTCCTCCTCCTCCTTCTACGTCCTATCTTTGCGTACATCTACACCCTCTTCCGCCCTTTCTCTCGTCCCTGTTTCACGACCGCATTACTGGCGGTAGACATAATGGAGACCGCGCGCAGATATACTCATAACATTTCCTCTCTCTTTCCCTTCCCTCTGTCTCCACTC
>NC_091557.1:29216735-29221735 GCF_042767895.1 Penaeus vannamei
ATAGACAGCATTACAATATTCAAAACAAGTAATAAATTAATCCGAAATGATGGCAGACACTAATGGGGCCATAGAGAGTATTATATATTAGTTGGAATCACTCACATAGAAGGATGGAAGGCGAAGGAGGTTGATGGAGGGTAAGGAATGGGAAGATGTAAGAGAGAGAGGAGGAACTTGGAGGGAAGGGAGTGGGATGGAGGAGGGAGAGGAAGTGAGAATGGTAGAGGGAGAAGAGGGTGGAAGAGGAGAGGGGGAGGGGGGAGGAAAACGAGAGAGAGAAAAGAAGGGTGATAGAAGTGATGATTATGATGAGAGAGGGAGAGAGAGGGTGAGAGGTGATGATAATGATGAGAGAGAGAGAGAGAGAGAGAGAGAGAGAGAGAGAGAGAGAGAGAGAGAGAGAGAGAGAGAGAGAGAGAGAGAGAGAGAGAGAGAGAGAGAGAGAGGGAGAGAGAGAGAGAGAGAGAGAAAGAGAAAAAGAGTGAGAGAAAGAAAGAGAGAGAGAGAGAGAGAGAGAGAGAGAGAAAGAGAGAGAGAGAGAGAGAGAGAGAGAGAGAGAGAGAAGACATAAAGAGAAAAATAAATAAACAAAAACAGAAATAGAGAGGCAGAGAAAAAAATAGAAAGAACGAAAGAGAAAGACACACAGACACACATAAACAAAGAAACAGAAAAACAAACAGACAAAAAAGAAAGGCAATTAGTCTAACAAACACCAAAAAGGAAAATTCGCAAAACCCGACGATCAAAAACCCTCCAAACCAACAGAATTTACCCCGAGAGGACATGGCGATACTTGGTCCGTGCATTTCCCTGCTCTAAAATTTCCCGTGTTGCAAGTGAGCCCGACGTGTAAGCGCCGCCCAGACGAAATGTTCCTCGTTCTGACGTTAAGTGTCCCGGCTCTTTCTTTTGCTGTCAGCACTCGTTCTCTTATCTCGCTCTCTGTCTGTCTAACTCACTCACTCTCTCTCTCTGTCTGTCTAACTCACTCACTCTCTCTCTCTGTCTGTCTAACTCACTCACTCCCTCACTCACTCTTTCTCTCTCTCTCTCTTTGTCTAACTCACTCACTCTCTCTCTCTCTCTCTGTTTGTCTGTCTATCTGTCTCTCTCTTTCTCCACCCCCCCCTCCTCTCTCTCTTTCTCTCTCTCTCTCTCTCTCTCTCTCTCTCTCTCTCTCTCTCTCTCTCTCTCTTTCTCTCTCTCTCTCTCTCTGTGCTCTCTCTCTCTCTCTCTCTCTCCCTCTCTCTCGCCTTCTTTCTCCTCCTTTCTTCCCTTCTCCCCTTGCTTCACTTTTCTCCCTTCCCACTTCCCCCTCCCCCTCCCTCCCTCCCTCCCTCCCTCCCTCCCTCTCTCTCTCTTTCATTCTATTTATCCATACTATTCTTTCTTCTAAATACACCAACACATACACACATACATATCATTACTCTAAACGAGTATATCTGCCCAACTCTCCTTCGATTACACTAACACATAAACCAGTTATCAATATATTTCAGGACATCAGGACATGAAACTATCTATCTTCCCAAATCTCCCTAGCACGTGATCGCCAACGCATATACAGGCTACCAGTCTATCTATCCAACTCTCTATTCCTTTCGATAACGCCAACATCGTTATCAGTCTATCTTTCTCCGCCATCTCACGGTCTATCTGTCTCGCCACCTTTCCTAGGCGTTACAGATCCATTTTCCCGTCGGATTTCCTTCCTCTCCTCTCGTCACAGATTAATACAGATTGATGCCCGTCTTCCTGTTATTCAAAGACATCTTCGGGCCTCCTCCTTCTCGCCCTCTTCTTTTCATTAATCATTCTATCCCCAATTCTTCACTCTCTATCCACTCTTCTATCGCAGCGTCAGTAGTCAAGAGTGCGGTCCATCGATCTCTCACTGAGGGTCCGTCCTGGAGCATTGCGTGATGTGTACAAGAGTGTAACTGAAGAATCAATTCTCCTCGACGCCATAAATACGGTGGTGTTATGGGTTTGGATTAGGAGAGAGAAAAATAGGTGTTCGATCGTTCTTGCGTGCAAGGTTTCGGATGCAGATGATTACTCTGATATATTTTTTTGGTGAAAATACTTACTGTGAAACCGTAATTTGATTATCATTCACCTATCGATCTTTTGCTTATCGCACTGAGGTGAAGGTTTTCACATTTTCGTTCTATTATTTGATAACGTGTTTGTATATTTCTACGGGCATTGAGTTTGGAATTAATGTAAGCGTATTTGTTTAAGCGTGTGTATGCGTGTTTTTATTTGTTTGATTTGTATATGTGAATTATTATCTGTGCATGTGTTTATCTTCCTTTGTGTAAGGAAAAGAATATCAAATTTATATTTATGCTTACGGGTGTTTTCAGAATCACTCGGCCACGAATATAAACGAAATATTTGCATCAACTGATTCTATACTCGGCAACAAAATCATCAAGATAAAACTAAGAAAAAAGAGGAAGACAAACACACACACACACAAAGAAAAAAAAACTACGATCGAACACACCATCAGTCGCAAGCCATCGGGCCACACCAGTCACAGCGACAGACAAACCCTCTTCGCCGCCGCACCGGAATCAACCCCCGAACAGAACACCGAAACGACGGCTCAGGACAGAATCAGTGCCCCCCTCCCCTTTCTCCTCCCCCTCCCCCTCCCCCGACGGCGCCGTGTGCACCAGCCGCGCCGTAAGCCTGATGACGGCCGTGACGCGGGTGCCGATACGGGCCCGGCCGCCGACGCTGATACGGGTCTCTGTCTTTATCTATATTTATGTCTGCATCTCTATATATATACAGACATAAACACACACACACACACGTGTGTGGGTGTGTGTGTGTGTATATGTATATATATATATATATATATATATATATATATATATATATATATATATATATATATGTATGTATATATGTATATATATATGATATATATATGTATATATAAATGTATATATGATATATATATATGATATATGTATATGTATATATATGATATATATGATATATATATATATATGTATATATTATATATATATAATATATATATATAATATATATATGATATATATATGTATATATATGTATTTATATATATATATAGCTGTTGTGTGTGTGTGTGTGTGTGTGTGTGTGTGTGTGTGTGTGTGTTGTGTGTGTGTGTGTGTGTGTGTGTGTGTGTGTGTCTATATACATATATATATACATATATATATATATATATATATATATATATATTTATATATATTTATATATATATACATATAAATATACATATATATGTACACACACACACACACACACACACACACACACACACACACACACACATATATATATATATATATATATATATATATATATATATATATATATATATATATATATATATACATATATATATATATATATATATATATATATATATATATATATATATATGTGTGTGTGTGTGTGTGTGTGTGTGTGTGTGTGTGTGTGTGTGTGTGTGTGTGTGTGTGTGTGTGTGTGTGTGTGTGTTTGTGTTTATGTGTATATATATGAATGTTATGTGTATGTATGTAAATATATACATACACAGACAACTCTGTTACTAATCTATATATTTATCTATTTTTATATTTACATCTGTGTATACACATATCTATCTTTCTGTATATGCAAAGGCATATATGTACCTACACACACATATATATATCTATATCTATATCTATATCTATATCTATCTATCTATCTATCTATCTATCTATCTATATATATATATATATATATATATATATATATATATTTATATATATATATATATATATATATATATATATATATATATATATATATATATATATATATATATATATATATATATATATATATAAAAGTGTTGTCCAAAGTTTGTTTCGGGAAACCACGGGGCAGGAGTATATTTTAAAGGTTAAGAGACAGTAACATTATACTTTATGACATATTTTCCTCGTACTAACGCATCTTTAAGGACATTTTTTTTTTTGTAATTACATTCATCTGCACAACGCATAAGGCAATCATACTTAGCTGTGCAGCCTTATTTTTGTTTACTTATTCATTATCATTTTATTTACTGTCTGCTTCTACTCAGTGAAAGAG
The DNA here is from genome assembly GCF_042767895.1 of Penaeus vannamei. Classification (NCBI taxonomy): domain Eukaryota; kingdom Metazoa; phylum Arthropoda; class Malacostraca; order Decapoda; family Penaeidae; genus Penaeus; species Penaeus vannamei. The sequence goes on from NC_091557.1 coordinate 29,220,876, forward strand.
AAGAATTCCCAAAGATTGAATAAAGTTGAACGGAAATGGTACTATTTTGTATTTTGTCTTTGTATTTCTTCACAAAATCCCCAAAAGGAGAGAAACATTAAAGCAGATATTCCCTAGTCACGATTTCCCCCAAAACCTCCCCTAGATACAATTTTTCCCCCTAGTTCCCCTTAGTCCCTCCTTTCCTTAACCGCATTTTCCCCGGTTATTACCCCGCGAGCGCCCTCTACCTTCCCCAACGAGTCTCCCCAGTCGGTCTTCCTTGCCTCCCCAACCTCCTCCGACCTTCTCCAACTTTATCCGACCTTGTTCTTCCTCCCCCACATCTTCATTTTTCCCCCATCTTTATCCGTGTCGTCTGTTCCAACCCCCACTCTCCTTCACCCCCTCCTCCCCTCTCTCGTCTCTTCGTCACTTTCCCCACCTACACGTTGAGATTTGATACCCTCCCTCTCTCCCCCTTCTCCTGACCTTCACTAACCCTACAGCTCTTCCCCCACACCCCCTCCCCTAACCCTTCCCCCCTTCCCACCCATCCCCTCCTCCCCCGTTCCTATATCCTCCCCTCTCTGCCCTCCTCCTCGCTACCTCTTCCTGTCCTTCCCCCCCTCTCCCCCTTCCCCTCCCTCCCCCGCTTCCCTTCCCCACGCGCTCCCTCCTCCTCCTCCTTCCCGTCCCCCCTTTCTCCCCTCACACCCTCTTTTATCTGCCTCCTCCTCCCCTCAGCCTCTTCCCCGTGTGCTCCTCCCTTCTCTTCCACTCCCCCTTCCCCACCCTCACTCTCCCGCTCCTCCCTTCCCACTCACTCCCCCCTACTCCAACTCCCACTTCCCCCAGCCGCACCCCTCCTCCCCCTTCCC
>NC_091557.1:29267571-29270071 GCF_042767895.1 Penaeus vannamei
ACGCTTGGGCGTACGAGGTCGACGCCAGATCGACCGGGGACATGAAGTCTGCCCGAGAGGAACGTCGAGGTGACGTGGTCGTGGGTCAGTACTCGGTCATGGACCCCGACGGCTCTCTGCGCGTGGTCGACTACTCGGTGGCTCCCGGCACAGGCTTCCAGGCCACCGTCCGCAAGGAGTACGCAGGCGAGGCTTTTCAGGGACAGGAGCAGAGGCTGCAGGCTCAGGCCAGGCAGTACAGTGCTATCCAACAGGGAACCGACTACCAACAGAACCGGTACCAACAGAACCGTGGGCAATACTCACAGAACCGCAACCAGTACCAGGAAAACCGTGGCCAGTACTCACAGAACAACAATGAGTACCAACAGAACCGCAACCAGTACCAATACTCACAAAGCCGCAACCAGAACCTGGAAAATAGACAAAATTCCCAGAATCGCAATCAGTATCAACAGAACCGCGATCAGTATCAACAGAACCGCGATCAATATCAGCGAAACCGCTTCCAATCCTCTCAGTACAGCAACGATTACCAACGGAACCGCTATCAGAACCAGCAGAACAATGAATACCAGCTAAACCCCATTTTGTATTCTCAGAACCTCAACGAGTACCAACAGGACCGATATCAGAATCAGCAGAACCGTTACCAATTTTCACAGAACCGAAACCAGTATCAGCATAACCGTGATCAGTCCTACCAGAGCCGCAACCAGTACCAGCAGAACTTCGACCAGTCCTACCAGAACCGCAACCAATACCAGCAAAGCCGCAACCAATACCAGCAGAGCCGCAACCAATACCAGCAGAACTTCGACCAGTCCTACCAGAACCGTGACCAATACCAGCAGAGCCGCAACCAGTACCAGCAGAGCCGCAGCCAGTACCAGCAGAGCCGCAACCAGTACCAGCAGAGCCGCAACCAGGACCAGCAGAACTTCGACCAGTCCTACCAGAACCGCAACCAATACCAGCAGAATCGCAACCAATACCAACAGAACCGCGACCAAAGCCTTTCCACCCGCAACAACAACCTCAGGTACAACTTCCAGCGTTATGGAACCAACCGCTTCAATCAGAACCTGAACCGCCCTTCGCCCAGCCTCTACAGCCAGAACCAAAACTACCTTCTGGCTCGTTATGGATCCGGTTCCCAGAACCAATACAACAACCGCGTCTACAACCAGTACAACAGCCAACAGAACAGGAACCAGCAGAACCAAGGTTATTCTCCCATCAGCGTGGTTCTCGCACCCTCAAGGAACTAGCTCGCGAACCAAATTGTCAACGGACTTCTTAGACCATGAACTATGAAAGGTTTTCAAAATGGCTCATAATAGTTCTTTTGGATTTGTCCAAGAAAAAACTTTGACCTTGCAAAATAAATGATTTTTTTATAATTTGTTTTCTTTCATTTGGCTATACGAAAGATATACTGCAGACATACACATATATATTCAATATATATATATATATATATATATATATATATATATATATATATATATATATATATGTATGTATGTATATATACTGAATATATATATATATATATATATATATATATATATATATGTATATGTATATATATATATATATATATATATATATATATATATATATATATATATATATATATATATATATATATATATATATATTTATCCACACAAACACTGCAGACATACACATATATATTCAGTATATATATATATATATATATATATATATATATATATATATATATATATATATATATATATATATATATATGTATATATACTGAATATATGTATATATATATATATATATGTGTATATATATATATATATATATATATATATATATATATATATATATATATATATATATATTTATCCACACAAACACAAACACACACACACACGCGCACGTGCATACACACACACAAACATACACAATAACACAAACATACACACACACACAGATATAGATATATATATATATATATATATATATATATATATATATATATATATATATGTATATATATATATATATATATATATATATATATATACTTACATATGTTTTCTTCTCATAAGACATGAAGTGATAATGATAAAAAAAAGACAATGCTGCTTTCTAACACCTACAATTATGCTAAAATTATAAGGGCGATGTGGTGCATCGATGAGATTAACAGAACCGCAATCTACATGTGCCCATACATACATATAGAGGGAAGACATGATCATAAATGTAATGGCGTTTGGCTAAAGGCGAATGCAGTCGAATCAAAATGAAAATAAGATCTTATTACTGATCCCGATCTCGGCAAGTATATCAGTTTCGCGACCGTAGTTAAATAAAGGTTGTTACCATCAATAAGATAGTGTTGCCAGGTAAGCCAGTGCTGGAGGTCTGGTTTGCAATAGTGGCAGAATATAAGCTGGTTATGGAGTATGGATCTAAACGAAATGAAAACTTTTCCAGAACCATGCTTTCATGGGAATGC
>NC_091557.1:29281289-29283789 GCF_042767895.1 Penaeus vannamei
TTTATCTTTCTGTCTGTCTGTTTACATTTTTTTACCCGATATGTATGACTAAAATAATAAATGTTGAAGGTAGTAGTGATAATGAGGATAATGGTGCATATGATTCCACAGGTATGTTATCTCTCTCTAACTCTATGTCTCTATTTTCACTAGTTGGTTGTAGGAAATGAGAGCAGTGTTGAAAGTCGTGGTGAAGAAAATGACCAAAAATTATCTTTTCTCCTCTTTTCTCATTGTAAAAGTATCCGTACACATCTATATTTCCGTACGTGATGATATATGAATTTCATAGAAGCATAGAAAATCCCGGAGAGATAAGTTTATGAGGATAAACTGATACGATACTCCCGTCATTTAATTCTCCGAATGAAGCACACACACACACGAACACACACATTCACTGAAAGGTATAATAAACATGATATAAGCGATGAATTGCAAAATCTTCGGATTTGATTAGATTTCAAGAAAATCCCTTAGTGGAGGTCGATCCAAGTTGAATCTCTAACACTTCAGTTCATTGTGACGAACGTGGGACAAAAGTATGAATGAAAATGATGCAAGTGCATGACGAATTTCGATGTTAGGTTTTCGTCAGCTTAAGATAAACAATAATTACATTGAAGAGATAACACTTCGCGACACTTATATATCTTATGTTGTGAAATTATATCATACGCTTTCAATATTCAGACACCAGTGTTAAAAGTAAAGAGTCGGTTATTTTTTTTTACACCAATTTGAATAATGGTTTATAATTTATCTGTTATATTGAGTCTTAGGCTATATTAAAATCCCTTCCCTGATGGCGCGACGAGACACGTCTTCGTTCTTGGAATAAGCTGTCAATAACAAGATCGATCATTTTATCGTATTTCGCTTTTATAATTTCGTTACTAGATCATCTCAGTGTTGCCATTGGAATTTCCACAGAACTGCTAAACTAGACTTAAAAAATCGTTAGACATAACAGAATACAAGCTCCCCATTCTCCCGCTAAAAAGACAAATAATCGCAAAACAGAGTAAGCATTTTTAAAATTCCTGCTAGATTACAGCTCAAAAACTCTAGATCTTGCGGGAAAATCGCTAGAATGGGAACACTGCATTATCATAGGCTTCCCTCTCCTTCGCTATAAAAGAAGACTCGAAACCGAAGTGCTTGTAATCCGATTTCGAAACACGGCAGAAGAGAAGATCGAATCCTCTCTGAATCTATGGCCCTTGTCCGAGTTTATAATGGCCTGTTTCCCTCTCGAAAAATGAAAGACCAAAATCACCAGACTGCTGAGTGTCGCTTTACGGGCTGCTACCCTTTGCAACAACGGAAGAAGCGAGGGCAACATGCAACCTGTTCACGAGTCTTCTGTTATTATGATCCTGACATTTTCAAGCTGCAACAATACGGTTTGCCGGTAATTGGGCACTTGTTCCGCTCTCTCACATTTGGCATCCAGTTATTGCAAAATTCGATACCGTTAAAAGGTCTTTGTTGGTTTTAGAGTATCCGAACGACGGCTTGTTAACGCGCAAACACGAGTATATACATACGTAGTTATGTACGTCTCTTACACTAGACTTATTATAAAACTTACATGATCTTTGGAATCTATTAACCTAGACATACTTACAAACAGCCTTCAAAATGTAAATCCTTCACTATAAATCCTTCATTATCACCACAAATAAAAGAAAAATATGGTAATAAAAGTGAAAAATAACAGACAAGATAACACTCATCCTCCTTTTCCCCGCAGACGGATGAGATGATTTCGCTCATCCGATTCTCCTTCAAAACGGCAGTAAAGGAAGCCTTGTGGATGGATCCGGACACGCGCAGTGTTGCCATGGAAAAAGTGGACACGATCGTCAAGAACGTTGGCTACCCTGAGTACCTCATGAACGACACGTACATGGATCAAGTTTATTCAGAGGTGAGGTTGTGGTGATGAGTGTGATGATATAAATGATGAAGATAATCAGGGTGATGATTGTAAAAGTTATTATGGATGAAGATGATGATAATTATAAAAAAAAACAATGAGAATGACTACTAACGATGATATCTAACGACTGGGATGGTAATACTGATGATGATAACAATAATAATGATGATGGATGGTGATAATGATCATGATGATTGATGATGATGAGGAGGAGAATATTTATGAAAGGAAGATATTAATGAAGGTGGTGTTGATGATAATGGTGATGATAACTAGAAGCATTCAGAGAGCGCATACCTCCGCCAAGGTAATAGGATAATAACAATAATTATAGCGCCAAAAAGTGTTCCATATCTCGCAATGCTACTAATAATAGCGACTCCTATAGCCAAGGCAACAGGGGTCACTAAATGATTGCTTTTACTCCTATTGCCTTGGGGGTAACTGATGCAATCCTTTTTTTTTTTAATCCCGGATCACCATCTAAATTTAAGTTGGGCTGAAAAATAATAATAAAAAATAAGTAAATAAATAAATAAATAATGAAAAAAATGA
>NC_091557.1:29323789-29326289 GCF_042767895.1 Penaeus vannamei
CAGTACCAGCAGAACTTCGACCAGTCCTATCAGAACCGCAACCAATACCAGCAAAACCGCAACCAATACCAGCAGAGCCGCAACCAATACCAGCAGAACTTCGACCAGTCCTACCAGAACCGTGACCAATACCAGCAGAGCCGCAACCAGTACCAGCAGAGCCGCAGCCAGTACCAGCAGAGCCGCAACCAGTACCAGCAGAGCCGCAACCAGGACCAGCAGAACTTCGACCAGTCCTACCAGAACCGCAACCAATACCAGCAGAATCGCAACCAATACCAACAGAACCGCGACCAAAGCCTTTCCACCCTCAACAACAACCTCAGGTACAACTTCCAGCGTTATGGAACCAACCGCTTCAATCAGAACCTGAACCGCCCTTCGCCCAGCCTCTACAGCCAGAACCAAAACTACCTTCTGGCTCGTTATGGATCCGGTTCCCAGAACCAATACAACAACCGCGTCTACAACCAGTACAACAGCCAACAGAACAGGAACCAGCAGAACCAAGGTTATTCTCCCATCAGCGTGGCTCTCGCACCCTCAAGGAACTAGCTCGCGAACCAAATTGTCAACGGACTTCTTAGACCATGAACTATGAAAGGTTTTCAAAATGGCTCATAATAGTTCTTTTGGATTTGTCCAAGAAAAAACTTTGACCTTGCAAAATAAATGATTTTTTTATAATTTGTTTTCTTTCATTTGGCTATACGAAAGATATACTGCAGACATACACATATATATTCAGTATATATATATATATATATATATATATATATATATATATATATATATATATATATATATATATATATATATATATAGATACTGAATATATATATATATATATATATATATATATATATATATATATATATGTATACATACTGAATATATATATATATATATATATATATATATATATATATATATATAAAATTTTATACATATATATATATATATATATATATATATATATATGTATATATATATATATATATATATATATATATATATATATATCCACACAAACACAAACATACACACACACGCGCACGTGCATACACACACACAAACATACACAATAACACAAACATACACACACACACATATATATATATATATATATATATATATATATATATATATATATACACATATGTTTTCTTCTCATAAGACATGAAGTGATAATGATAAAAAAAAAAGACAATGCTGCTTTCTAACACCTACAATTATGCTAAAATTATAAGGGCGATGTGGTGCATCGATGAGATTAACAGAACCGCAATCTATATGTGCCCATACATACATATAGAGGGAAGACATGATCATAAATGTAATGGCGTTTGGCTAAAGGCGAATGCAGTCGAATCAAAATGAAAATAAGATCTTATTACTGATCCCGATCTCGGCAAGTATATCAGTTTCGCGACCGTAGTTAAATAAAGGTTGTTACCATCAATAAGATAGTGTTGCCAGGTAAGCCAGTGCTGGAGTTCTGGTTTGCAATAGTGGCAGAATATAAGCTGGTTATGGAGTATGGATCTAAACAAAATGAAAACTTTTCCAGACCCATGCTTTCATGGGAATGCACATAAAAATCACACATATATGTTTGTGTCTATATACATGTACACACACGCACACACACACGCATGAGTATATGAGACTTGGGGATCGCCATGGATGAATTTACCTGCTCAGGATCCAAGCTAAAAAAAACTTTTAATGAAAAGAAGGGAATACCAAGAAAACGTGAATATACCAAAGGCTTGGAGAAACAACACGGGGATAATGCCCTCGGCGTAGTCGTGCTTTTTCTTGTTCTTTCCTTCGTTGCTTTGTTTACTATGCACCCTAAGTCGCGCAGGATTAAATTCGACTGTGAAATTTACCCAGGAAGTCCCCGCCCTTGAGCCCGAGAAGGAGACCCAGGAAGTCGCCGCCCTTGAGCCCGAGAAGGAGACCCAGGAAGTCGCCGCCCTTGAGCCCGAGAAGGAGACCCAGGAAGTCGCCGCCCTTGAGCCCGAGAAGGAGACCCAGGAAGTCGCCGCCCTTGAGCCCGAGAAGGAGACCCAGGAAGTCGCCGCCCTTGAGCCCGAGAAGGAGACCCAGGAAGTCGCCGCCCTTGAGCCCGAGAAGGAGACCCAGGAAGTCGCCGCCCTTGAGCCCGAGAAGGAGACCCAGGAAGTCGCCGCCCTTGAGCCCGAGAAGGAGACCCAGGAAGTCGCCGCCCTTGAGCCCGAGAAGGAGACCCAGGAAGTCGCCGCCCTTGAGCCCGAGAAGGAGATCCAGGAAGTCGCCGCCCTTGAGCCCGAGAAGGAGACCCAGGAAGTCGCTGCCCTTGAGCCCGAGGAGACCCAGGAAGTCGCCGCCCTTGAGCCCGAGAAGGAGACCCAGGAAGTCGCCGCCCTTGAGCCCGAGGAGACCCAGGAAGTCGCCGCCCTTGAGCCCGAGAAGGAGACCCAGGAAGTCACCGCCCTTGAGCCCGAGAAGGAGA
>NC_091557.1:29333789-29338789 GCF_042767895.1 Penaeus vannamei
GTCTTCTTCTCGGGCTCTAGGGTGACTTCCTGGGTTTCCTTCTCGGGCTCAAAGGCGGCGACTTCCTGGGTCTCCTCGGGCTCTCGGGTGACTTCCTGGGTCTCCTTCTCGGCCTCTAAGGTGACTTCCTGGGTCTTCTTCTCGGGCTCTAGGGTGACTTCCTGGGTCTCCTTCTCTGGCTCTTGGGTGACTTCCTGGGTCTTATTTTCGGGCTCTAGGGTGACTTCCTGGGTCTCCTTCTCGGGCTCAATGGCGGCGACTTCCTGGGTCTCCTTCTCGGGCTCTCGGGAGACTTCCTGTCTCCTTCTCGGGATCAAAGGCGACTTCCTCCTCTTCCTCGGGAGCTGCGGCCTCACCCTCCTCGGAGGTTAAGACCTCCTCTCCCTCGGAGGCTGCGGCCTCCTCTCCCTCGGGGGCTGCGGCCTCACCCTCCTCGGAGGTTACGACCACCTCCAGAGGTGCGGCCTCCTCTCCCTCGGGGGCTGCGGCTTCACCCTCCTCGGAGGTTACGACCACCTCCAGAGGTGCGACCTCCTCTCTCCCTCGGGGGCTGGGGTCTCACCCTCCTCGGAGGTTGCCGCCTCGGGAGCTGCGGCCTCCTCTCCCTCGGGGATTGCGGGCTCCTCTCCCTCGGGGGTTGCGGGCTCCTCTCCCTCGGGGGCTGCGGCCTCTTCTCAGGCTCTCGGGCGACTTCCTGGGTCTCCTTCTCGGGCTCAAGGGCGGCGACTTCCCGGGTCTCCTTCTCGGGCTCAAGGGCGGCGACTTCCCGGGTCTCCTTCTCGGGCTCAAGGGCGGCGACTTCCCGGGTCTCCTTCTCGGGCTCAAGGGCGGCGACTTCCTGGGTCTCCTTCTCGGGCTCTAGGGCAGCGACTTCCTGGGTCTCCTTCTCGGGCTCAAGGGCGGCGACTTCCTGGGTCTCCTCGGGCTCAAGGGCGGCGACTTCCTGGGTCTCCTTCTCGGGCTCAAGGGCGGCGACTTCCTGGGTCTCCTTCTCGGGCTCAAGGGCAGCGACTTCCTGGGTCTCTTTCTCGGGCTCAAGGGCGGCGACTTCCTGGGTCTCCTTCTCGGGCTCAAGGGCGGCGACTTCCTGGGTCTCCTTCTCGGGCTCAAGGGCAGCGACTTCCTGGGTCTCCTTCTCGGGCTCAAGGGCGGCGACTTCCTGGGTCTCTTTCTCGGGCTCAAGGGCGGCGACTTCCTGGGTCTCCTCGGGCTCAAGGGCGGCGACTTCCTGGGTCTCCTCGGGCTCAAGGGCGGCGACTTCCTGGGTCTCCTTCTCGGGCTCAAGGGCGGCGACTTCCTGGGTCTCCTTCTCGGGCTCAAGGGCGGCGACTTCCTGGGTCTCCTTCTCGGGCTCAAGGGCGGCGACTTCCTGGGTCTCCTTCTCGGGCTCAAGGGCAGCGACTTCCTGGGTCTCCTTCTCGGGCTCAAGGGCAGCGACTTCCTGGGTCTCCTTCTCGGGCTCAAGGGCGGCGACTTCCTGGGTAAATTCCACAGTCGAATTTAATCCTGCGCGACTAAAGGTGCATAGTAAACAAAGCAACGAAGGAAAGAACAAGAAAAAGCACGACTACGCCGAGGGCATTTTCCCCGTGTTGTTTCTCCAAGCCTTTGGTATATTCACGTTTTCTTGGTCTTCCCTTCTTTTCATTATTTTTTTTTAGCTTGGATCCTGAGCAGGTAAATTCATCCATGACGATCCCCAAGTCTCATGTACTCATGCGTGTGTGTACATGTATATAGACGCAAACATATATGTGTGAGTTTTATGTGCATTCCCATGAAAGCATGGGTCTGGAAAAGTTTTCATTTCGTTTAGATCTATACTCCATAACCAGCTTATATTCTGCCACTATTGCAAACCAGACCTCCAGCACTGGCTTACCTGGCAACACTATCTTATTGATGGTAACAACCTTTATTTAACTACGGTCGCGAAACTGATATACTTGCCGAGATCGGGATCAGTAATAAGATCTTATTTTCATTTTGATTCGACTGCATTCGCCTTTAGCCAAACGCCATTACATTTATGATCATGTCTTCCCTCTATATGTATGTATGGGCACATGTAGATTGCGGTTCTGTTAATCTCATCGATGCACCACATCGCCCTTATAATTTTAGCATAATTGTAGGTGTTAGAAAGCAGCATTGTCTTTTTTTTTATCATTATCACTTCATGTCTTATGAGAAGAAAACATATGTAAGTATATATATATATATATATATATATATATATATATATATATATATATATATATATATATATATACATATATATCTGTGTGTGTGTGTATGTTTGTGTTATTGTGTATGTTTGTGTGTGTGTATGCACGTGCGCGTGTGTGTGTGTGTTTGTGTTTGTGTGGATAAATATATATATATATATATATATATATCTATATATATATATATATATATATATATATATATATTCAGTATATATACATATATATATATATATATATATATATATATATACTGAATATATATGTATATATATATATACATATATTCAGTATATATACATATATATATATATATATATATATATATATATATATATATATATATATATATATATATATATGTATGTATATATATTGAATATATATGTGTATGTCTGCAGTGTTTGTGTGGATAAATATATATATGTATATATATATATATATATATATGTATATATATATATATATATATATATATATAGAGAGAGAGAGAGAGAGAGAGAGAGAGAGAGAGAGAGAGATAGATATATAGATATATAGATATATAGATATATATATATATATATATATATATATATATATATATATATATATATATATATATATATATATATATATTCAGTATATATACATACATATATATATATATATATATATATATATATATATATATATATATATATATATATATACTGAATATATATGTGTATGTCTGCAGTATATCTTTCGTATAGCCAAATGAAAGAAAACAAATTATAAAAAAATCATTTATTTTGCAAGGTCAAAGTTTTTTCTTGGACAAATCCAAAAGAACTATTATGAGCCATTTTGAAAACCTTTCATAGTTCATGGTCTAAGAAGTCCGTTGACAATTTGGTTCGCGAGCTAGTTCCTTGAGGGTGCGAGAACCACGCTGATGGGAGAATAACCTTGGTTCTGCTGGTTCCTGTTCTGTTGGCTGTTGTACTGGTTGTAGACGCGGTTGTTGTATTGGTTCTGGGAACCGGATCCATAACGAGCCAGAAGGTAGTTTTGGTTCTGGCTGTAGAGGCTGGGCGAAGGGCGGTTCAGGTTCTGATTGAAGCGGTTGGTTCCATAACGCTGGAAGTTGTACCTGAGGTTGTTGTTGAGGGTGGAAAGGCTTTGGTCGCGGTTCTGTTGGTATTGGTTGCGATTCTGCTGGTATTGGTTGCGGTTCTGGTAGGACTGGTCGAAGTTCTGCTGGTCCTGGTTGCGGCTCTGCTGGTACTGGTTGCGGCTCTGCTGGTACTGGCTGCGGCTCTGCTGGTACTGGTTGCGGCTCTGCTGGTATTGGTCACGGTTCTGGTAGGACTGGTCGAAGTTCTGCTGGTATTGGTTGCGGCTCTGCTGGTATTGGTTGCGGCTTTGCTGGTATTGGTTGCGGTTCTGGTAGGACTGGTCGAAGTTCTGCTGGTACTGGTTGCGGCTCTGGTAGGACTGATCACGGTTATGCTGATACTGGTTTCGGTTCTGTGAAAATTGGTAACGGTTCTGCTGATTCTGATATCGGTCCTGTTGGTACTCGTTGAGGTTCTGAGAATACAAAATGGGGTTTAGCTGGTATTCATTGTTCTGCTGGTTCTGATAGCGGTTCCGTTGGTAATCGTTGCTGTACTGAGAGGATTGGAAGCGGTTTCGCTGATATTGATCGCGGTTCTGTTGATACTGATCGCGGTTCTGTTGATACTGATTGCGGTTCTGGGAATTTTGTCTATTTTCCAGGTTCTGGTTGCGGCTTTGTGAGTATTGGTACTGGTTGCGGTTCTGTTGGTACTCATTGTTGTTCTGTGAGTACTGGCCACGGTTTTCCTGGTATTGGTTGCGGTTCTGTGAGTATTGCCCACGGTTCTGTTGGTACCGGTTCTGTTGGTAGTCGGTTCCCTGTTGGATAGCACTGTACTGCCTGGCCTGAGCCTGCCCTGTCTGCTCCTGTCCCTGGAAAGCCTCGCCTGCGTACTCCTTGCGGACGGTGGCCTGGAAGCCTGTGCCGGGAGCCACCGAGTAGTCGACCACGCGCAGAGAGCCGTCGGGGTCCATGACCGAGTACTGACCCACGACCACGTCACCTCGACGTTCCTCTCGGGCAGACTTCATGTCCCCGGTCGATCTGGCGTCGACCTCGTACGCCCAAGCGTACTCTGGATTCTGCAGATAAAATGTGACAAAAAATATTTACAAGTATTGATTTCTCAATATAGTGATAAAATTTAGATAAGGATGTCAGTAAAGCAGCGGGATACTAACAGGATCATTGTACTCGACTTGGCCAAGACTGTACTGCAGGGCCATCTCTTCGGAGCGCTCTTTGAAGGCTTGGGAGAAGGCCTGGTGGTTCTGGAAGAGTTGTGGGGAAGGCTGGAGTCCCTGCTCCACTTCCACGCCTCGTGAATCCAGCATATAGGATCCATCCTGCGCCTCCACCCTTAGGGCAGCGCTCACACACAGTAATATCGCCAGTGCCAGCTGAAGGGGTTAAATATAAGAAAAGGTTACAGTCAAGTCACTGCACTATAAGTTATACAAAATGGAAAAGAAAGAAAAATATCTTTTCACTTTTTACCTTCATGGTGAGGGAAACGAGGCTGATGCGGCGACGTCGACGTCGACGCTTTATATAGCCAAGCAGTGGCTCCGCCCACCCCGCCCTCGACTTCTCAGATATCCTGCAAGGTCGGTCAGTCTGCCATCCTCAACCCTATGATGTGTTTCAATAGCAAGGCCATTGCTCCCTGTTGAACTTCGGTCATGATT
>NC_091557.1:29343789-29346289 GCF_042767895.1 Penaeus vannamei
ATTATAAACACAGACACGCAAATATAGTTATCTATCAATATATACACACACACACACACACACACACACACACACACACACACACACACACACACACACACACACACACACACACACACACACACACACACAGCGAATTCGCGAGAGCCCTCCCTTTCCCGTGATTGAATAGCATTTTCTTGCTTTCAAATTACAAATAGCAACATAGTTGTATATGATATGAGAAAAGAATCACATTGTAATTCTAACATCTCTGAAAAACACAATTTATTATAAAATAACGTATACATGAAGCTTTTTCAAGACAATCAATGTTCCAGCAAAGAGCTCAAGACCAGCTGTATTCCTGCCGCCCCCGAGGGGAGTTATTTTGATTTAAGTTGTTATTTTGGTTGTAGGGATATTTTTTCCACAAATGTTACCATAAGCGCCTTGGTGATGGCATGTTTACCAGGGGATATAGAAACAGCTGTCATGCTCCACCGATCTACAATGAAGCGTGTCTAATGATACCTTTGTAGACCTACAGTTCACTATTTCATATCTGTTATAGTAAAATGGTTAATTCTTAACTCCTTTGTTATAGTATAAAGTGAGGCTATTACGGAGATAACATTATCGTCTTCTCCCGAGGCTAATAATTAAGCTTAGGTTATGTTAGGTAAGGTAAAGTAAGGTAAGGTAGGGTTAGGTTAGGGATGAACACGGCCTCTATATAGTCCTTTATGAGGTCCCGAAGGACCTCTTTATCCAAAATGGGTATAGGAGAGGACCGACAAACTTCGGTGCTAGTTGCCATGGTGACGCTGTGTACTGCAACTGCAAACAAATTTGCCTTTCCCGCGTATTTTCAGTCGCCGGTGCGCTAGAATGAGCAGGAATTCAAGATGTTATCACTAGCGATCCCTTTCGTTCGCCAATCCTGGCGATCGCCCACCTTGGCAGACAGTGGGTTTCAAAGTAAGGCCTCCCTCACTCAGATGATCGCCTGGTGCAGTATCGCCAGGCGATCGCCAGCATGGGTATAAGTTTTAAAAGTACGGGCTTTATCCTTATTCCTTTCTCTGTCTGAAGTGTTGTTTCAACAACAAAATCAAAAGCTGTGTCTCTTATATATATATATATATATATATATATATATATATATATATATATATATATATATATATATATATATATATATATGTGTGTGTGTGTGTGTGTGTGTGTGTGTGTGTGTGTGTGTGTGTGTGTGTGTGTGTGTGTGTGTGTGCATGAAAGCAACGAAATGAGGACTAGGAATAGAGAGAAATCAAATGTATGCAATTAAGAAACCAGACGAAGTAACATATAACAAGAATGAAATCATCAAAGTAGTGGAAGACTTTTACAGGGATCTATACAACTCAAACGTACAGCCACAAATAGAAGCAAACGCGGTAAATAGAGACGTACCTAACATCACAAAAGAAGAAATAAAAAGAGCGCTTAAAGGCATGAAGAGAGGGAAAACACCAGGCGAAGACGAAATTAGTATAGACCTTATATTAGATGCAGGAGAAATTGCAACAGTGAAACTAGCCTTTTTAACAAATGTCTTCTCAACGGAAAAACTCCGAAAACCTGGAAAAATGCAACAACTGTTACACAAAAAAGGCGATAAAAGGACTTAAAAAATTACCGACCCATAAGCCTCCTTTCGGTTACTTACAAACTGTTCACGAAAGTCATTACAGCTCGCATCTCTGGCAGTCTGGATTCTAGCCAGCCTAGAGGCCAGGCAGGCATCCGCAGCGGATTCTCAACAACAGATCACACCCACACGCTCACCCAAATAAGAGAAAAAGTGAACGAATATAGGAAACTCCTGTGTATGGCATTCATCGACTATGAAAAGGCATCTGACTCTGTACAAATACCAGCAGTATTAGGTGCTATTCGACAACAAGGAGTAGAGGAGGTATATAGTAAAATAATGGAAGATATATACAAAGATGGGACAGCAACCATCAAGCTCCACACAGAAACCAATAAAATTCCAATTAAAAAGGGCGTTTGACAGGGCGATACCATCTCACCAAAACTAGAATGGGAAGGAAAGGGTATCAAAATAGGAGACGAATACCTAACCAACCTAAGATTAGCAGACGATATTGTCCTCCTTAGTGAATCAGCAGATGAAATGCAATAATTAATAAACGATTTGAATAGAGACAGTCTAAAAGTCGGACTCAAGAACAAGAAAAAGAATAAGGTTATGTTCAACAGCAGAGTCCCATCTGAACAGATACTTGTACAAGGCGAAGCGCTAGAGGTAGTAGACAAGTATATATATCTAGGACAACTCATACAGACAAGCACATCTAGTGAACAGGAAATAAAGCGACGAATCAGTCTAGGCTGGAGTGCCTTCGGCAGGCACAGTAGCGCACTAAGAGGCTCCTTGCCATTGTGCCTAAAAAGAAAAGTCTTTGACCACTGCTTCCTCCCAGTTATGACCTAGGGGTCTACATGTTTCTAC
>NC_091557.1:29388789-29398789 GCF_042767895.1 Penaeus vannamei
ATATACATTTAGGCATGATTTTTCCTCCCCCGATGTATAAGGACCATCTGAACAATTCCATCTACACTAGAAAACCAACTTTAATATCTACTGTATTATTCCAGCTGTAGTAATCCCATCCCCCTTTCACCCCCCCCCCCCCCCCCCAGCAACGTTTCCCCTAACGAGCGTGGGCTTTGAACTGACCGGCCGTGTACGTGATGTTGATCGTGGTGACGGTGGCTCCGAGGGCGAGGGCGCCGAAGAACACGATCGGGTACTCGGGGCTGTTGGGCAGGGCCATGGCTACCACGTGCCCCTTGCTGATGCCCAGTTTCCTTAGCATGCCGGACCAACGCGCCACTCGGTCATGCAACTGCGCGTAGGTGTACCGGCGCCCCGTCAGCGCACACTCCTGCAACAGGCACACGGGTGGACGGCTTTGGTCGAGCAGTGTTGGTGTCTCAGGGTATTTCTCTTTTTGTCTTTGAATCTCTCTTTCTCTTTCGTTCTTTCTCTTTCTCTTTCTCTTTCTTTCTTTCTCTTTCTCTCTCTCTCTCTCTATATATATATATATATATATATATATATATATATATATATATATATATATATATATATATATATATACTTCTAACTCTCACTCACTCTCACTTTCCCTCCCTCCCCTTCTCTCTCATCTCTCCCTCACTCACTGTGGCGATTCTGTCATTCCATTTGGCAATGTCCTTGAAGACATAATTCACGAGGTTGCCCGAAGGAAGGTCCAGGTCAGCCACAGGGGACTGGACGATGTTCGCCACACTCGCCAGACCCCGACTGCATCTGGCCGCCGATCTGCATGTTGGAAAAGGCCAGATTTGAACGTTCATGTGGCAATTTTTTTTTCTTTTTTTTTCTTTTTCTTTACCAGAGGTGTGTCTCATCATTATCATTATTACCATTATTATTATCATTATTATTATTATTATTATTATTATTATTATTATTATTTTTTTTTTTTTTTTTTTTTTTTTTTTTTATTATTATTATTATTATTAATATTATTACTATTATTATTATTATTATTATTATCATTACCATCACCATTATTATCATCACTATTGTTACTATCATTGTTATCATTATTATCATTATTATTATTATCATCATCATCATCATCATCATCATCATTATTATCATTATTATGATTATTATTACTATTATTATTACCATCATCATCATTACCATCGCTATAATCATCATTATTATCAACATCATCATCAATAATGATCATAATCATAATCATCATTAATAATGATAATAATGATAACGATAATAATAACAAAAAAAATCATAATAAATTCACAACTTACCTTCGCCCACTCGAAGATAACAGCCGCTGGAGGAGACGGGATTTCTGGGCCAACATTATCTGAGATGACATCAGCCATTAAGCAGTTGACCTTTATTGCTCCTTGAGTAATCATATTTGGCGCAGCGTTATCATAAATGTATGATCTCTGTTATCATTATTATTATTGCTATTATCATTATGATTATTATTAGGATTGTATTATTTTATTATTATTATTACTATTATTGTTATTAGTAGTATTATCATAATAATTATGATCATTATTACTACTGCTATACTATTATTATTAGCATTATCATAATGATAATGATTATTATTACTACTACTGCTATTGTTATGATAATTATTATCATTATTATTATAATTATTGTTATTCTTATTATCGTTATTATAATAGCAACCTGAATTATCATCTTCATTGTGTTCCACATTATCATGGTCATTATGTAATATTATCATCATTATCATTACCATCACTGTACTTCGTTTTGTTGTTATCATCAATATAAATATTATAGTCACTGTATCCATTACTGTCGTAATTATCAACACTTTGGTTGTTATTATCAATATTATTATATCATTGTCATCACCTTTTAGTTACTGTCATCAGTGTAATGATAATATTTGTTGTTATATTTATTATCACTACTGACATCGTTATTTATAAAGCTTAGTTTTATCTTTGTTATCATTATTGTACTTATCATTGTTGTCATTATCATTATTCTTTGTTGTTGTCACCACTGTTATTATTATCATTATAAAATTCATCATTTACTACCATCATGTTATTTTCTTTTTACTAATGGAATAATCAGTTACGATTATTAACATGACTATTTTATCATTTTATTGTCGTACTGCCATCTTTATTTATTGCAATTTTGATAATCATCAGGGCTATGCAGACGATAACTATTATTTACTATTCATTACCGTTTTTATTTTCATTATTTTTGTCTTCATTATTCCCCCATGTATCATTATCATTTATTTTATCATTATCATATTACTAGTATTGACAGTATTCAATTATAACGTCATTTAATTGCAAATATTACCATTACCAGTAGCTGAAATATTATTATTTGTAATAGTATTGCCCAAACTATTAGCATTTATTTTTATAATCACTGATTGTAGCAAGAGCGATGGAGCATTAGCAGTCGTATACTAAATATACCATTGCCATCCGTATCCCCGTCTTATTCTGACTTTTTTTTTTTTTTTTTCGCCATGTTGGTTTGGCTTTGTTATCATCGTGGTTTTCATATATTTTCCTTTTTTTTCCTCCTCATCTCAACTACTTGTAAATGGCCATACTGGTTTCTACTTCGGAATTTCTGTAACTAGAATGATACATTTCGTAATTAAACGTTACAGTCCTAGACCCGAATAGGTGTAGAATTTGTGAAATACCTAAGAAAGAAAGAAAGAAAGAAAGAAAGAAAAAAAGAAAAAAGAAAAAAAGAGAGAGAAAAAAAAAAAAGAAAAAAAAGAAAAAAAAGAAAAAAAAAAAAAAAATATATATATATATATATATATATATATATATATATATATATATATATATATATATATATATACATATATAAATATATGTATATGTATACTTTTTGACTCCGTTTTTAACTCGTGATTTACGATGATAGCCACAGATTTTGTTCATAACATTTCCATTCACGTATTAAAATCCTCGATAAAACGGACTTCTAAATTGACGAAATCCAAGCCTAGTAACTTCAGCCTATTAAACCTATATTCCCACTTTTCCCTTTTTGTCAAATACTCACATTCAGGAACAACGCAAGTCTTGAGTCCAAAACGCGAGATGTCTTAAGCACCGCTCCTCGCTGGCCACTCAATCGAAACCGAAATTTAACCTATGGGCAGTAAAAAGGGGCGTGGCTTAGCTATTGCCACTGCTTTGTCATGCTTATTTTTTTCAGATAACAGGTGTCAGAGGCTCTAAAACGTATCCCCTTGTCTACATATGGAAATATACACACGGCAGTCCTATAACAAAACGTTACAAAAAAAATAATAATAAAATCCTTTAGTGTTATTAACTGATCTTTACAAATTACAAATTAAATGAATGACTAGGAAGACTTCGGATGAGTCGTCATGCCTTATCTTAGCCTTGAGAGACAAGGTCCTCTGGAAATTAACACTCTGAGGCAACGCAGAAGATAAACCTTTTTACCCATTTGATTATTTCTATATTTACGCATCACTCTGCCTAAATATATGCATGTGTGTGTGTGTGTGTGTGTGCGTGTGCTTGTGTTTGTGTGTGGGGGGGGGGCGTGTCGGCGTGTGGGCGTGTGTGTGTGTGGGCGTGTGTGTGTGTGTGTGTGTGTGGGCGTGCGTGCGTGTGTGTGTGTGTGTGTGTGTGTGCGTGTGTGTGTGTGTGTGTGTTCGTGTGCTTGTGTGTGTGTGGGCGGGGGGGGGGGCGCGTCGGCGGGGGGGCGCGTGTGTGGGTGGGCGTGTGTGTGTGTGGGCGTGTGTGTGAGTGTTTGTGTGCTTGTGTTTGTGTGTGTGTTTGTGTGTGTGTGTGGGTGTGTGTGTGTGTGTGTGTGTGTGTGTGTGTGTGTGTGTGTGTGGGTGTGTGTGTGTGTGTGTGTGTGTGTGTGTGTGTGTGTGTCAGTGAGTATATGGCCATACATAGATATATACGAGCATGCTTGTGTGTGTGTGTGTGTGTGTGTGTGTGTGTGTGTGTGTGTGTGTGTGTGTGTGTGTGTGTGTGTGTGTGTGTGTGTGTGTGTGTGTGTGTGTGTGTGTGTGTGTGTGTAGTAATAGATATAGATATAGATATATATGAACACAAATACTTACTGTTTATAAATGCCTATGCACGTATATATGTATGTTTGCGTGCATGTATGACTTCAGTGTGTGCATGTGTGCCTGTAACCGTGTGTGTGCGCATGCGCGGAAGCTTGCACCCAAGTTTGTATGTGTTTATACACAAACAATTATTTATCCATAAACTGTTATACGATGCACCCGATTCGTAAGTAGAGATTCAGACAAACAAAACATAAACAGAATGACAAATCAATCAGCTGATGGACATACTCACAGCAAACAAATTACATACTGATAAATAAACCCTTTTACACACAGGCATACAGGTGGGCCGACGACGACATAACTATTATATTTTTAGTAAAGAATTACCCTCGAAATAATCACGATTTCTGGGGCCAAAAACAAATCCTCACGCAACATTGACTGACAACGTTATAATAGTATATTTAGTGTAGGTATGAAGTTTCCGGCAAGCTCTCCCTACAACTTATTGAACCTACGTCAAAAGGCGGAAATAAGTGGAACATTTACTGTACTACGTTGGTACCCTCTCAGGTGACTTTTGTTTACGAGCTTAGTTCACATTACTGCCGCGTGAAGGCGCCCCATACACCATAGCGTTGAAACTTTCAAAGAGTTACAAGATTTCTATCTCTCTTGTTTTTACACCAACATACACCCTCTTAACTTTTATCAGATACATATGTGTATCTCAAGTCTTAGTGTAATACACACATAACTCACTCACTCTCTCTCTCTCTCTCTCTCTCTCTCTCTCTCTCTCTCTCTCTCTCTCTCTCTCTCTCTCTCTCTCTCTCTCTCTCTCTCTCTCTCTCTTTCTCTTTCTCTTTCTCTTTCTCTCTCTCTCTCTCTCTCTCTCTCTCTCTCTCTCTCTCTCTCTCTCTCTCTCTCTCTCTCTCTCTCTCTCTCTCTCTCTCTCTCTCTCTCTCTCTCTCTCGAACAATATGCTGCCAGCCTCTTTAAATGGTTAAGAACTCTGTGTGAGCAACATCCACATATAATCAAATGAAATTCTCTTTTATGTCTTTCCACTTAGAGAACCATTCTTGCAGTCTATCGGCAATGGTCTAATGTCAATTCCTTTTCTCGCTGTTTCCGGTATCCTCGTTGATATTTGGTAGCCAGCATATTCTTCACTGAGTTGCAAGACTAACTGAGATTCATGACAAGTCCTCAGTGTGGTTTGCAGGCTATATCGTTTATGAAGACGGTGTTCTGTATATCTGCTTCTTGTGATCAATGATCCTCTCAAGTTGAAGAAGTGCAGATGGTCTTGTGAGTTGAGTATTGTTTGAAGCAAAAGAGACCTATCATTTCTATACACCTGTTGAAAAGTTTTTCATATTATTGAGATTTGCTATGGTGACATGATGGATATTTTGGTGATGGTCAGGGTGCTTATCGTCTGCTCTACCATCATCTCTCATCTCTTCTACTTTCTGTTCTCTCCTTTTCCCTTCCTTTCCTTTCTCTTCTCTTCTCTTTTCTTCTTTCCCTCCCTTCCTCCCTAGCTCACTCACCATCTATATATATGGGTAGATATCTTTCTCTCATCCCTCCTCCCCTCTCTCAATCTATCTATCTATCTATCTATCTCTCAGCACTAACAGAAAATGAATATAACTTAATTAACTTTACATAAGTTACTCATTACATGTAGTCCGTTTTCTTTAAAGTTACTATAAAAGAAAACGTCCTTATATTTGTGTAACTATGATATAATGGCTACATATTTGTAATTCTCCTGTGTCGAAGCATAATATGAAATAAAGTGCTTTATGTAACGGTGTGTATGTTTTGATATCATTAACAGCCAACAAAACAGGATTATAATATATCATAGTTTCCATTCTTGTTTTCAACTCTTTCTATAAAACTTTTCTTCCTCTTTTGAAATTGCCTATTACAAAACAAGTTATTCTGTCCTTCTATAGACAATATCCATACACATAGGAATTTAACTGCTGATGACTGCTTGTTATATCACCTTAGCAGAAAAACAAAAATATATAATAGATCTATATATCCACAGCATGTGCTTTTTACATACACTTTAGTGTGTGTGTGTGTGTGTGTGGATTACTTTCTACTTGCAGTTAAACTACGGGACAAATAAATATAATGTTTATTAATGACTGATGTATATTGATGATCTATTAACGTACATTTCAAAATCTATATGAATAGGTTTTAATTTCCTTAAAATGAATTCGATAGTTATCCATTACTCGACTTATAGATTTCGACAACAATAGCGCATTCCTAATGGATTCCTGCTAACGCCGATTAGAGTACCCTACGTTGGCCACGAAGCCTTCGTCTCCGTTCACGCTGTACTGGACGGTCTGCAGGCGGCCGTCGGGGAGGAGGACGAAGTACTGTCCTTTGGTGTTGTAGCCGTTGCGGGCTTCCTCGTGGCCGAAGTTGTTGCCGCTTTGGTCATCCTTCACCCCGTACTGATATTCGTATACTGCGGGAGCCTGGAAGAGGTGAGGTTTGAGATCATGAGTGCGTTCGGAGGTCAGGCGTGTGCGCGGAAAGGCTTGTTGAAAATAGAGCTCTTAAGCCCACATGAGGCGAGTTGGACTCACCTCAGGGTACGGAGGGTGGAAGGGGTCAGCAGATCGCCCCATCGCCATGGCCGCCACCGCGAGCAACAGGAGGACAGTCTGGCAAGTGAATGAAGCGAGACCAAATACTTTAGATTAAGGTCTGTCAAATGCTGCCATGCATTTACAATGTTAATAGAATACTTAACAGATTAATAAACTTCTTTGAATGTTTAGATGCTATCCAGAGGCACATTCATGATCAACAACTTGGAGATATAATAAATATTAACAAAATGTTCTACAAGGCTCAATGCAATAATAAAAGATGAATGGAAAAAACACTGTACCGCGTTAGTACTATGGTAGAAAAATCCCACAATGCACAAACTAGAAATATCGAACTAAATGATAGTTTCGGAATCGTCCTCTATTCGGACGATTCCGAAACTGTTGTCACTTATTTCAATAAATCTAGTTTGTACATTTTTTTTCTCTCTCTCTACAGTGATAAATGATATTTGACCCAAATATAAAATATCCACACACCTTGAACATGGTGAACCTTTGTGATAATTGACCGCAGGTTAAGTTACCTCAGGCTTTATACCTCCGGTACGGTGAAGGGGCGGCGCCCGAATCTCCTCCCACCACCCTCTCGCCCCACGCTTCGCTAACCGCCAGCAATTCCCGCCACGCCGTTCTTCATCCTGACCTCGTGACCTCAACCCGCGCCTCTGGTTTTCCTCAAGACCACAAGCTCGCCAAGGTCATGTTTTCCATCTTCGTGTCGGGTTCTTCGGGCTCGTTCCCTTTCGGTGGATGTGAAGGATGACACGTCTGCTGTTTTTGGCCCGAATGTTCGCGCCGTCGCGTCGAGTCCCGCGCGTGGAGGGACCGTCAGGGAACTGGAAATGTACCAGATTACATTTCGTGAACAGTCAGAGGCGGAGGAGAGCCTTGCAGTCTTGGATTTTTTTTCAGATGAACATTTGTGCGAAATTTCTTGCACCCATTTTCCGCAAGTGTTAGTGAAAAAATGTTGGATTTGCATTATCCCAAGCAAACGTTTTGAACTGAAACGAATTTTATTTAATGATGATAATAATGATAGAAAGAGCAATGAGGAAAATGATGGTGGTGATGAGAATGATGATAATAATGATAATAACAATAGAATTAAAATAATGATTATAATAACAGTAACATTAATAATAACAATGATGTTAACAAAACTAGCAATAATACTAATGATGATGATAACGTGATAATAACATTAATCACCTGCAACAACCTAAATTGCCAAATAATTGTCAGTTTTCAAAAAAGTTCCATGCATGAGTTAAAATAATTTCCATCACCTCTTATACTTTCCCTTTCACTTAGCAATTTGCTTAATCTTGTTCGTTCCAGTTGATGCTATGCCATGTTACAAGTTCGTTGCTCTGATTTCCACTCATTATTGTATGCCATTTCCTATTCTTAACTTTATTTATGAATCTAAATGTTCGTCTCCACAGCACATGTTTGCAGATGTCGATTGATCGATAGATAGGTAGGAATGTACATTGATAGATAGGTAGGTAGGTGATATCGATAGATAGATAGATATGTAGGTAGGTAGATATATAGATAAGTAGGTAGGTAGATAGATAAATGAGTAGGTAGATGGATAGATAAATAGATAGATATGCAATTAGGTAGGTAGATTGATAAATAGACAGAGATATGTAGGTAGGTGGCTAGAAAGCCTGGTAGATAGATGGATAGATAGACAGATATATAGATAGACAGATAGACATATAGACAGGTAGGTAGGCAGGTGGCTAGAAGGCCTGGTAGATAGACGGATATAGATAGATAGATAGATAAATAGACAGATAGATAGATAGACATATAGACAGGTAGGTAAACAGGCGACTAGAAAACCTGGTAGATAGACAGACGAATATAGATAGAGAGACAGATCAAGGAGCTGAAATAGGTAGATACGGACGCGCAAATGTTTAGCGAAACAAGACGTTATGTTATTCAGTGTCAGGATACAGCTGTTCACCTTAAAAATGATTAATGTTGGTGAGTTTCAGATCTATACGTATATATAGTACTCCCTGCCCCTGCTTTAACTCTCTCTGTTTGAGTGTGTGTGTGTGTGTGTGTGTGTGTTTATGTGCGTGTTTGTGTGCGTATTCCTTATCGTTTCCATACATTTCATCATCCCGGCAGCCACAAACGATCATGTGGTCATACGCCGCTGTTATCGTTTAATTGTGTGTATTTAAGTGTGACAGCGTTGCGGCATCACGAGTCACGCTTCTTATGTAATACATGTTGGGACTTCGATAATGCTATTGTGATTTGGATATAATAAAAACAATGGTGTAGGTATAGAAACAATTGTGATTTCATTGCATATTTAACAAAAAAAGGTTTGTGTATTTACTTTCTTTGCTCAAGGGAAAATGAGATCATAACATAGATTCTCTCACACTTTTTTTTTCTCTTTTTGTGTTCTTACATTGACTTACGAGGCTGTGATAACGTGATATTACTCTCGCATTTCATCTGCATGACATATTTAAATTAGATTTCCTCTATATTCTCGAAAATTACTCAAGCGTATTGGGTCTACCAGGTCTCTATGAAATGCAAACAGAGGCTCATCCACAATATTTGCGTCCGCCAAAATGCATGAAGCTTGGATTTTATTGAGGTCACTGTAATATTCCCTTGTCAGTGGGCGATTGGCTACGAAAAAATTAACACGCTGAAACCAACATGACTAGCTTCCGCATTCTATTAAAGCAAAATATAATTCATAATATTTCTTCTAGTCTCCTCAATAGCTCTCTTTCTGAAACATAAAAAACAGCAGTCGAATTACCACCGAAAGCAATGAACTTCCGAGTGCCAATTTCAAGAAGCAATGTGGCATGGGACTTTGATCAGTATGAGCAGGAGGCATCTTGCTGCTCCTGACACATCCTGTCCATTAGGTGACTAATTGGGCGTAAAACATGCTATCTCTGGGATCCTGGATTTGACAAATTTTGATGGTTCATTGCTCGATTAGCTTTTGCATAGGAAATGTCTATTGCTGTTACTGATATTGCTTTTGGTATTGCTAACGAAATTATCATTATCAACATTATTATTATCATGATGATGATGGTGATTTGTATGTGTATTTGGGTGTATATTTATGTGCATGTGTGTGTGTATATATATATATATATATATATATATATATATATATATATATATATATATATAT
>NC_091557.1:29426289-29428789 GCF_042767895.1 Penaeus vannamei
TAAGAGTAAGTGCACGCATAAGAGTTGAAGCAAGGGAACAAAAATGAGAGTAAGAAAAAGAGAGAGAGTAAGAGTAAGAGAAGATGTGTGTGTTTGTGTGGCTATAAGCTTGAAGTAGGTTCGCATCTGAATATTTTATCGAAACCTTTTTAGCTTACTTTTCTCACAGCGTTGCCTCAGAGCATTGGAATATTTATCGTAACCGAATTTCCTATTTTTCACAATATACGGGAGTCCGTTGTTCATTCCTTATATCCGAATATAAGAATCAGTCCTTATACTCGAATATAAGAATCATTTCTTATATCCGAATACAAGAATCACTCCTTATATCCGAATATAAGAATCACTCCTTATATCCGAATATAAGAATCACTCCTTATATCCGAATATAAGAATCACTCCTTATATCCGAATATAAGAATCACTCCTTATATCCGAATATAAGAATCACTCCTTATATCCGAATATAAGAATCACTCCTTATATCGAGAATATAAGAATCACTCCTTATATCGAATATAAAGTCACTCCTTATATCCGAATATAAGAATCCACTCCTATATATCCGAATATAAGTCAACACTTATGTCCGAGATACAAGAGATCGCTCTTTATACCATCGAATATAAGAATCACTCCTTATATCCGAATATAAGAATCACTCCTTATATCCGAATATAAGAATCACTCCTTATATCCGAATACAAGAATCACTCCTTATATCCGAACATAAGAATCACTCCTCACAACCGAACATAAGAACAACAAAACAAAGCGAATTCGACAGAAAACCCGACTCCGGTTAACGAAGCACAATGGTGCAATTCCTCTCTTCCGAATACCTTTAATCACTCAGCTTCGGCCATTCCACAAGCGACGTTTTCCAACCATATAAATCCGAGAGCCACGAGAACGTATCTAAACAAGGAAAAGAATTACCTTCAATTACCTCTCAGACAAGTAGTGGTTACCCTCCGCGGCCCGAGTGTCCAGCCGGGCGTGCGGTTGAATGCTGATTCTAGATAATGGTGTTCATTTGCGTGTTTTACTCTTCAGAATATAAATCTGTTTTATACCTGAGAGAGATTGCAGTTGACAGTTATAACGAGAATACTGTTATATACATTTATATATTTGTGTATATATATATATATATATATATGTATATATATATATATATATATATATATATATATATATATATATATATATATATATATGTGTGTGTGTGTGTGTGTGTGTGTGTGTGTGTGTGTGTGTGTGTGTGTGTATATTTGTATGTATATATGTATGTATATGTATACACATATATATATGTGTGTGTGTGTGTTGGGTGTTTGTGTATATGTATATATATAGGGAGAGAGGGAGGAGAGATAGATAGATAGAGAGAGAGAGGGAGAGAGAGAGACAGAGACAGACAGACAGACATATAAACAATCACCGAGAGAGGGGGGATCAGATAAACAAGCTAATGAGAGTAAGAAAAACAACTCCGTTCCCAGTTTTGTCTCAGCTCAGATCGTGACCGTTTATGTGTGTGTGGGGGGGGTGGGGGGGGGGGGGGCTCAAAAGGAAAAGACTATAAAAGGTAAAAGAAACTGTGCAGGCAGAGAAGGTAAGAAAGACGAGAGGGAGGAAGGCAGGAGAGGGAGAGAGGGAGGGAGAAGAGAGAAGAGAGAGAGAGAGAGATAGAGAAGAGAGAGAGGGAGAGAGAGAGTAAGAAAAGACAGAGTGGGGAAGGGGGTAGAGAAGGAGAGAGGGAGGGAGAAAGAGAAAAAAAGAGAGAGAGAGGGAGAGAGAGAAAGACAGAAGGGGAAGGGGAGTGAGAGAGAAAGAGAGAGAGGGGGGGGGAAGAGGTGAGAAAGAGAGAGGAAAGGGGGGGAGAGAGAGAGAGAGAGAGAGAGAAAGAGAACGATATATATATATATGTGTGTGTGTGTGTAAGAAAGACAGAGGAGGAAGGAGGTAGAGAGAAAGAGAGAGAGAGAGACAAAGAAAGGGAGAGAGAGAGAGGGGAGAGAGAGAGAGGGAGGGAGGGAGGGAGGGAGGGAGAGAGAGAGAGAGAGAGAGAGAGGGAGAGAGAGAGAGAGAGAGAGAGAGAGAGAGAGAGAGAGAGAGAGAGAGAGAGAGAGAGAGAGAGAGAGAGAGAGGGGGGGGGAGAGGAGGGGGAGAGGGAGAGAAAGAGAGAGAGGGAGAGGAGGGAGAGAGAGAGAGAGGAAAGAGAGAGAGAAGAGAGAGAGAGAGAGAGAGAGAGAGAGAGAGAGAGAGAGAGAGAGAGAGAGAGAGAGAGAGAGAGCGAGAGAGAGAAGCGAGAGAGAGAGAGGGGGAGGGAGGAGAGAGAGAGAGAGGAAGGGAGAGAGGAGAGAGAGGGGGAGAGAGAACGCGAAAAAGAGAGAGAGAGAGAGAAATGGGTAGAGAGAGAGAGAGAGAAATGGGTGAGAGAGAGAGAGAGAGAGAGAGAAATGGGTGAGAGAGAGAGAGAGAGAGAGAGAGA
>NC_091557.1:29433789-29436289 GCF_042767895.1 Penaeus vannamei
TATATATATATATATGTATATATATATATATATATATACATATATATATATATATATATATATATATATATATATATATATATGGATGCATATTTGTGTATTTATGTGTGTGTGTGTATGTGTGTGAGTGTGTGTGTGTGTGTGTGTGTGTGTGTGTGTGTGTGTGTGTGTATGTGTATGTGTGTATGTGTGCGTGTGTGTGTGTATGTGTGTACATATGTGTGTACACACACACACACACACACACACACACACACACACACACACACACACATAAATACACAAATATGCATCCATTCATCCATAGATCCATTCGTACATACATACATACACACATACCCATGTACAAACAATCATGCATACAAACGTGAATGCAAATACACACTGCGCCCCTCCAGCGTAGAAAGTTACGAGAACCAAAATGACCTTGCAATGAATGACCCGCGACCCACAAGGAAGAGAGTGCCTGCAGTAAGAAGTTCATGAAAGACAAACAGTGTTCATGCAGAATATTCGAACTTCGAGCATAAAATTTAATTGTTTTTATGCTGAAGAATGAAGTAAACATGGAGATTGATATTAGAATTTGAAAATGATGATATGCATTGTTGTTGTTGTTTTCATTTCTGTATGCGATATTATGTTTGCACTGTACTTGCGTGCGTGTGTTTGTATAAATGAATACGTTGCGATACTGATAGTTAGTTGGCTATTGGAAATACACCTATAAAAACAGACCTAGATACAGGAAAGAGTATAAGAAAGCATGGGAGAAATGGAGGCATAAACATGCGCTGTTGCCTTTGCGCAAAGGTGCAAAAATAGTGAGTAAATCACGAACTGGCAAGTAGGCAACCCTTCCAATCCACCAGCGTATGACGTCACCTCAGCCCCGCCCACAGGAGCAGTCCGTCGGTGTATATAATGGTGAAGGTGAGGATGAAAGATCACAGTTCGTATCCTACAACATGTTCAAGGTAGTGTATTTCATAGTGCACATATCAGGTGGACACGTGCATTTCCGAAACGTATTCCAAAATGAAGTTAGTAGTACATAAACATATAACGAAGATTGTCGTCAGCATTACTACCTCTTACAGTGACATTTTTATGTTTGCTAACGTAATCAAATCCAATTTCTGACGATATTTGATACGTATTTATGAGTATCAAATTGTTTTTTTGCCTCCTGTGAATTCAAAGTAGCCATCGTACTCCTCAAGATTTCTGTCATGTAAACATTCGAAAAAAAATGATAATTAGCCAGAGGAACCACCTGTTAGGGAAGAGAGACGATGGAGGAGAGAGAAAGGAAAAAGTATTGACGCTTTCCCAAGCCGATAAGCAAAGAATGAGATAAGGAGAGAGAGGGGGAAAAAGTAAGAAAAGGAAAGAAAAAGAAGGGAAAGAAGAAATACAAAAAAATAGACTAGAAATGTAATACATACATACATATATATATATATATATATATATATATATATATATATATATATATATATATATATATATATATATTTATACAATACGAGTGGCTCCTTACAGCTCGCTCTGGTCGCCGTTGTGCTCGTGGTGGTCGCCGCCCGCCCCTCCGACCCCTACGGCCCCCCGCCCCCCGTCTACGCTGATGTGAGTATTTCCTCCGTGATTTGCTTTGCTTTGCTGGTGTCATTGGAGGATGAGTGGAAAGGAGGAGGATGAGAGAAATGATGACAGTGGTGATGATAATGACAATGATGGTGATATGGTGACGATACTAATCCTGACAATAGTGATGATGATGATAATGACGATAATGATGATAATAACAACAATGATGATAATGATAAAAGCAATAATGATGATAATGATGATGGCAATAATGATGACAATAACGACAATGATGATCATGGTAATGACAATAACGATAATCATAATGACAATAAAGACAATAACATCTGATTTTCCTCATGCCAGGTCCCAGCCGAGTACCAGTTCAGTTACGGAGTGAAGGACGACTACTCCAGGAACGACTACGGGCACTCGGAGGACCGCAGCGGCTACAACACCCAGGGGCAGTACCAGGTCAGTGCAGGTCAAAGGGCGTGAAGAGGTCAAGTGCAGCAATGAGGGACGAAAGAAAGTGGGCAGACCTACCATGATACTCTTCATGTTTTTTTATACTACCGTTTCTTGCGATTTCGTCCTCCAGAGATGAAATACTTCACATCTTTACATAACTCGAAAAGACGGGCTATAAGTATTGCAATATCCTTTGCTGTTTCATCCGATCAACTATCTCTTTCAGAAAAAAAATCCATTAACACGTAATACTAGCAGCTGCATATCTAATTACCTAACAACAGATGCTATAAAAAGAAAGATATGAATAACAGTATATACCTTCACAGTGCGACAGATGTATGAAACGCGCTTCGATTTGATATATTCCCCAAAATAATATATATAATAGAAACGCCTCAAATACAACTCTCAACTTGTGCAGTAACTCATTCTCATT
>NC_091557.1:29463789-29466289 GCF_042767895.1 Penaeus vannamei
ATCAATTTTAGAAATAGTAGTAGACGCAGTATCGTTGTTATTATCATTACCATCATCATTATCATTTCCAAGTGTTAAAGATATTGTGATCATTCCCTATAATTTATTCATCTATAAATTCATCTACAGATTCATCCACTCACCTGGCCACTTCTTCAATTAACTTTCTTAGCGAATTGAGACACTTATTCCTGGGAGTAAAGATAGCAGTATTAATGTAATACTGTACATGAAGATTGCAATGAAATTACTATTCCTACTACTATTACTAAAATTGATAATAGTAATAATGATAATAAATATTACTTATATTCTATTGTATCATTAAACCTATTCTCTGTTATACGATCATAAAATCTTATGAATGATAAATGCCTATATGTGATCCACGAAACGTTTTACTTAAACTTAAATTAGTATCAGTTAATCTTAAATTTACACTATTTTTTCATTCGGGCAAAGTGATATCTATAAAGTCAGTTACCGTGCTAAAAGTGTTATATACTGTATTATTGCATTTCTCAGACCGCCATTTTCATCTCAATTTTGTGGATGTATATATAATAATGTAGCAATCTTTATTAACGTTTTCATTCTGTCTCTCTCAGTATCTATTTATCGATCTATCGATCTGTCTGGTTATCTCTATCTCTAAATATTTCCCTCTTTCTCTTCCTCCTTCCTTCTCGCTCTTCCTTTCCCTCCCCTCTAACCTTCTCCCTCTCCCCTCCCCCTCCTTCCTTTTCCCTCTCCCCTCCCCCCTCTTTCCTTCTCTCTCTCCCATTCCCTCCTCTCTCCCGTAAGGACGCAATCTAAATTCACTGCAAATAGTATTCCGTCCCTATTGCCTCCTTCGCGAGCTGTTCGTATGCAAATTCCGCGCTCCGAGCCCGATGCATGAGAGACATGAAGCAGAGTTGAATTTCCGTCCATCTCAGCCCTCACGTGACAGCCTCAAGGTAACTGAAAGGAGAGAAAAATATGTCTCTGAGAATGCTCATTTGGCAGTTGGAATCTTTGAAATGATGCCAGCTATAAATATTTATGAGAGAAATTGGATATTTGTTTTCATGCAATGCGTGTATCTGATTCTAAACAGGGTCAAGCTATCTGGCGTTGTCGAATGATTCAATCCTTTTCAAACCTTAAACAGATTCATCAGTATTTACATGCCTGCTTCGGAAATATATATATATATATATATATATATATATATATATATATATATATATATATATATATATATATATATATCGTTAATAATTATATCATGTTTCATCTTCTTTCATCATACAGTAGTATATAGAGTATTGCACAGGAATCCAGTAAATGATTGAACGAATGAACGTACACTACACACATAACACAATATGAAATACTGACGGTGTAAACGATGTTCAACTGATTTATAAATTTCTGTACATTAACAGAGAATACATATGTAGCAGGTAAGCTTCCTTTTCCGTTAATAATTTTATTACCGAAGCATTTGCCATTACCTATATGAATGTTGTTATAGTAGTACTGGAACTGCTAATCACAGTGATGATATAACCATTGTAGTCATTATCATTAATGCTGGTTTTATTTGTGTCAGAATCACATACACATTACTGTTATTTGTGTTTCATAATTACAAATATATTTCAGTTCATTTTATTTCATAATTACATATATATTTCCGTTAATTTCAGTTCATAATTACATATACACTTTCGCTCATTTTGTTTCATATTTACATACACGCTAACAACAAGGCTGAGAGTATTATCACTGTATAGTTATCATTATCACTATAACGATTATTCATGACAAGGCCTTTAGGAACATTATTAGCACTACCATAATGGTAGTTATATAGACATTAGCCACAACACTAATGAAAATTCATGCACAGAAGTTGATGATGATGACGATGGTGACAGCAATGATGATGGTGATAACGATAATGATAAAATCAGAATATGATCAATATTAACAAAACATAAATGGCAATAATAATCATGATACGAATGATAATAATGATAACAATAGAAAGAACGATAATAATAATGATGATGATAATAACAATGATGGTTGCTATAATGATAATAGTGAATGCAAGAATAATGATAATAATAATATCAAAGGTAATGACAATGATAAAAATAACAATTATAATAATGAAAGTGATAAAAACAATGATGATAGTAATAATAATAATAATGACAATAATAATAGTAATGAAACTAGTAACAATAATGATAATCATAAGAATAACAATGATTGTAATAACAATAATAATAATAATAACAATAACAGTAAACGATCATAATAATAATAATATTGATAATGACTGTATCAATGATTATAGTAGTGTTCATCATCATAATGTGATAATAATGATAGAAATAATAGGTATAATTTTGATAATGATGATGATGATGCTAATAATGGTAACAATAATACAGCAGTAATAATAATACTAATAATAACAATACGAACAACAACAATAATAATA
>NC_091557.1:29468789-29476289 GCF_042767895.1 Penaeus vannamei
ACTACCAAGGTATGTAAAACTCTCTGTGACTCCAATGTTCTCGGCACTTGCATGCAGCAAGTGAGCAGCTTCTCCTAGCAAGTCCCTAAAGTCCTGGATATTGGTCTTGATCCAGGAGATCCCAAGACCCAAGGGCTTTGCTTCATTGCTTCATTGCTAAATGCATCCAGAGCCACCTCTAGGGTTTCCAAAGACTCAGACAGAGCAACATCATCAGCAAAGGCAAGGTCTTTAACCTTGAGACTACCCAGAATTGCTCCACTATGACTTCGGACAGTAGTTCTGTTCAGCATCCAGTCCATGCAAGTGCAAGGGGACAGCTTTGCCTCACTCCTAAACTAACAGGAAAGACTTTAAAGCACTTACAGTACCAGTATACACCATGGAGCTTGGAGAGGACTTATTATCATCACTGTGCCAGAAAAGAAGCAAACACTGGCATGAAACCATCAAAAATACTGACATGACTCACAACAGTAAATAAACCTGGAGCACAATCAGGAAACTTAACTCAGAATACCAGTACCTAGCAAGAAAAGCAGCTGTCACCTCCAATGAAGTAGCCCATCAACTTCTAATCAATGGAAAGACCAACAACCAAAACAGAGAGGGGATACCGAAAGAGAATGAAGCAATACATGTAATGCATCATGTCACAGAGTAATAATATATTTGAACCATTTACTATGATGAATTACAATCAGCAATGAAACACATGAAGTCAGGCGGCTGTGATGGCTGGTCCTTTATTTTAGAAATTGCGTGTGTTAACAGTTCTGCAAATAATGTAACAGGGTGATGCTATGCTCACTGCAATGCTTGCACTCCCTGAAAACCTCGTTATCAATAATTTGCCAAGCGCATGGGTAACTTAGTCTTAATCTGTGCAGTATGACTTCGGTGCCTCTTCATAGCCTGTAGCATCTGAGTACCATTTGGCAGCGAGCGAATTTGTAGTATTTTCTCTGTGTGCACCCCTGAGAACTGCACACACTGCAGCTCTGGATGTTTGCCTCAGTCTCCTTTGGCTTGGTTTAACAATCATGGAGGATGGGGGCATACTCGTGCCCTTTTTGCCTAGTCTGTCAGCAAGCTCATTCCCATGGATGCCTATGTGGCTTGGGACCCCGTTTATGATGATTCTTTTACCCTGACCAAGGATTCTTTGGGCTATGGTAAGTACAGTTGTCAGAAGGTGACGTTGTCTTGGGGCATGCTATGCTGTAGACTGTCAATGGTTGCTCTAGAACCACTGTGTCCTGCCCTTAGGGGCGCGTGTGTCAGGGCTTCCATGATCGCAACCGTTTCAGCTTGGAGTGATGAGGCATTGTCAGTGACCCTAATGGATGTTGTGGTATCCCTTGCTGTGAAGCCGGCGCCTGCAGTGTGGTTTATGGGATCCACGGATCCATCCGTGTAGTATGTTATGCTACCCGAAGGAGTTATTTGAACAATGACCTTTTGTACTTATGCCTTTAGGCTAGGCATGGAATATCGATCCTTTCTCATTGTAAGGTTTAGGATTGAGAATTCGATCATTTCGTTTACCCACGGCGGGGG
Organism: Penaeus vannamei; assembly: GCF_042767895.1. Classification (NCBI taxonomy): domain Eukaryota; kingdom Metazoa; phylum Arthropoda; class Malacostraca; order Decapoda; family Penaeidae; genus Penaeus; species Penaeus vannamei. Next base: position 29,470,350 of record NC_091557.1, read on the forward strand.
TTCTTTACAGTCAGGGTGAGGGGAGTCCATGCCCTTGGCAAGCAGTGTTCTTCGAGCTGGAAGCTGTGTATGTGAGCCAAGAGTTGTCTGCAAACAGCTGCAAGACCTTGGAAAGGAACTGTGCTGCCTTTAAATCAATTCGGTTGTCCAGGGACGGTAAATGGGTCTGCATGAGGAGGTTGATGACCTTTGTCCATCTGGGAGCACCCAGAATTATCCTGGCTGCTTCATTTTGTACTGTTTCCAGTTTTTCTTTTAGTGTTGTGCTGGAAGCAATGAGGGCGACAGAAGCATAGTCAACAATAGGATGGAAAGCATGCACATAGAATGATCTTAGTATTTTGTGTCCCGCTCCTATGTCTCCTGGTCATTACTTTCATGACTGACAGTCTTTCCTTGGTTCGGTAAAGCAGGTATTGGATCTCCTTTTTGAAAGTGAGTGTGTGGCCTATCCATACGCCAAGGTATAGGTATTCCTTCACCCATTCCAGATCCATGCTCTGAACAGTGAGGATTTTGTTTTTGACATTGATTCTCAGTGCCATAGCTTTTGATTTTGCTGCCGATATTTTTAATCTGGTCCTACAACACTCTTCAGACACCAGATTCATACAGTGCTGAGCTCTAGTTAGTGGTTGCCAGAGGCTATGATTGCCAGATCATCTACATGAGAGATGATCTTGGATCCCTCTGGCAGGTGAATGTTGAGTATATTGAACATTAGGGTGTTGAACAGAGCAAGTTTGAGAACCCCACCCTGAGGCATTTCATTCTCAAGTGGCATGTGCTGAGATAGGTGACCTTGAAATCTGACATTTGTTGTTCTATCTTTAAAATAGATATCCAGGCAAAGAGTCTACTTTTGATTCCCTTAAGGATTAGGGTTTCCTATTGAGAACATGGCATCCAAGTCATCTGGTTCGAGTGCCTTGTCTCTGGTGAGAGCACGCCTGCCTGGAATTAGGCTCTGTTGTTTATCCCTCAGCACAGGAGGCAGGTTGTTGCAGCTGGTTCTAGCTGAGAACTCGAGCACCATCCTGTGCTCCTCTGACTGTGGGTCATGATGCATGCATTTTGGGGCTTGGCGGCTTGTCCACCTGACCCGCTTCCACAACTCTGTGAGGCTGGTTTGGTGCCCAAAGGACTGACACCATTCTAGCCTTTTTTCCTGCCTTACTCTGTTAGCAGTTTCCTAGGCATCCACAACAGCTTCCCTCAAGAAGGTTAGATTGTCTGGAGTTCTTTGCCAATGGAAGTTATTTTCTGCAAATGTTGACTCTGGTTGACCTCTTTGATCTCGTCATTATAGTACCAAGCGTCTCTGTGAGTTTTGGACCATGGACGAGTTTTGGGAATGGTTTGTGACACTGTCTGATTTATGGCCTGGACTAGTCTTGCCTCAAGCACGTCCACATTTTCATTGTTTTGGGGTTCATTGTCTCTCAGACAGCGGGCCAAGCCTTTCTGGAAGGCTTGCCAGTTGGCCTTGTCTGTTTTCCCCGTAGGGATATGTTGTGGTCTTTGGGCTGAACCAAAATCCACTAGGGTAGTGACTGTGCCATAGTGATCACTTGTAACCGTATCATCTACACACCACCGAATTCTCTCCACCATTGTTGCAGTGGCAAAGGTAAGGTCCAGGATTCCTCCCTTCACATGTGTTGGTTCTTGAGTGTTGAGAAGAGCAATCTCAGGGAATGTGTCAAGCACCTCTGCGATATGAATGCCTGCCGTGTTCAGCCTTGTGCATTGGTCTCCCCTATGATTACTCTTGTGCTGCAGTGACAAAGACCTGATTTAAATCCAAGCTATCACACAGTGGTTTGCTATATACATTGTATAGTTTCAGAGGGCCCCCAAACAGGTGAATCTCAACAGCAAGAGATTCAATGCCATCTCCACAGTGCGGCGGGTTGGCTATTAAGGAGCATGGGTTTGCTTCTTTGACCAGGGTCATCAGGTCTCTAGCACCATCTAGGTTTAGAGTGGCAAAGATGTGGTAACCTGAGAAGCAGACATTACCCATAGTTAATGTCTCCTGGAGCATGACAATACCAATGCTCCTTGCTCGTGCTATTGATTGGAGAAAGGAGCTTTTTCTATTATAGCTACAGATGTTCCACTGTAGAATGCTTAGATTGTGTGCTATGATGGTTATTCAGAGTCACATACATCATACTGGTCTCCAGCCTCAGAAGCCCCAGTGCTGGTGGCATCTGACATATATAGATCCTCGCTGATTGAGGATCGTACATCTTCTTCCAAGTGGAGTGGTACTCTGGTTAAGGGTCTACCAGGAGAAGTAGAGCCTAAGTTAGATGGGATCAGACCTCAGCTTACAGACTCGGCCTTTAGTGAGGGCATCCGGTGCACAGTTACAGTCTGGTCTGACAGACTAGCTGGGGTTTCATATGATGTGTCTCCCGAAGCTAGCCTGCCATTAAAACATTGTTTTGTGGTGGTAACTGGGAGTGGAGCGCGGCTCTGACTTGGTTTGATGTTTCCAGCTTCCTCCCCCTTCAGGGCTGCAGCAGTTCAGGTCATTGCCCTGAAGGGGAGGAAGCGGCATGTGTGTGTGTGTGTGTGTTTGTCTGTCTTTGTCTGTATCCCATTCTCCTCTCCTTCTCCCTTCCTCCTTCCTTCTCTCTCTGTCTGTCTGTCTTTCTGTACCCACTATATAGACATCAAACCTTTCTTTTAGAATCAAGAGCCAAGGCCCCCTTACCATTGTCTGGGGACGCAGAGCCAAAATGGCAACCTGGACTACATTCTCCGCCTCCTCACTAGTCCTCTCCAAGGCTGTTGCTACTGCAGAAACTACAGCACTCAACAGGAGAGTCATATCCTTCTCGTCAAAGAAAAGGTTTTCATCTACTGGGGAGGACTTTGCTGTGGTCTGTGGACTTTATGATGCTGCCTGATTTATGGTCTGGATTAGCCTTGCCTCCAGCACATCCACATTTTCATTATTGTGGGGTTCATTGTCTCTCAGACAGCAGGCCAAGCCTTTCTGGAAGGCTAACCAGTTGGACTTGTCTGTTTTCCATTTATGAATGTGATGTGGTCTTTGGACTGGACCTGCATCCATGAGGGTAGTGACTATGCCATAGTGATCACTTGTAACCGTATCATCGACACACCACCGAATTCTCTCTACCATTGTTGCAGTGGCAAAGGTAAGGTCTAGGACCCCTCCCCTCACATGCGTTGGTTCTTGGGTGTTGAGAAGAGCGATCTCTGGGAATGTGTCAAGCACTTCTGCTATATGAATGCCTGCCGTGTTCGGCCTTTTTCAGGGATTCAGCATGGATATGTGTGCATTGAAGTCTCCCCCTATGATCACTCGGTCTTGTGCTGCAGTGTCTGGTTTTGACTAAAGCTCTCACACAGTGGTTTGCTATATACAATGTATAGTTTCAGAGGGCCCCCACACAGGTGAATCTCAACAGCAAGAGATTCAATGCCATCTCCACAGTGCGGCGGGTTGGCTATTAAGGAGCAAGGGATTGTTTCTTTTACGAAGGTCATCAGGCCTCTAGCACCATCCATGTTTGGAGTGGCGAAGACGTTATAGCCTGAGAGGCGCACAGATCCCAAAGACAGTGTCTCCTGGAGCGTGACGACATCAATGCTCCTTGCTCGCACTATTGCCTGGAGAAAGGAGTTCTTACTTTTATAGCTACAGATATTCCACTGTAGAATGCGTAGATTGTGTGCCATGATGGTTACTCAGTGTCACTTCATATTCGTCTCCAGCTTCAGAAGCCCCAGTGCTGGTGACATCTGATATATAGAGATCCTTGTTGATTGAGGATCGTACATCTTCCTCTAAGTAAGACACTGGTTAAGGGTCTACAGAGAGGTGTAGAGCCTAGGTTAGAAGTGCCACCTCGAGTCAAGGGATCAGACTTTTGCTGTGCAGACTCGGCCTGCAGTGATGGCATCTGCTGCATAGTTTCAGTCTGTCCTGACAGACTAGCTGGGGTTTCACGTGATGCTTCTCCCGAAGCTAGGCTGCCATTCGAGGATTTAGGGAGGGGAGTGCGGCTCTGTTTCGGTTTGGAGGCTTCGAGCTTCCTTCCCTTCAGTGCTGCAACAGTTTGGGTCATAGTCGTCATGGCGACCTGGACTGCCTTCTCCACCTCCTCACTGGTCCTCCCCAAGGATATTGCTACAGCAGAAACTACAGCACTCATCAGGAGAGTCATATCCTTCTCATCAAAGAAAAAATTCATCTACTGGGGGACCTTTGTTGTGCCCTTTGAACCTTTTTTCCTTAGGTTCTTTTTCTTTTTCTTGCCACTAGCAAGCCTGGGGAATTCCTCTGGATTGGAGGTATCCAGCTTTGGCTGGGGAGGTGACTCCTTTCTCTGAGGAGGTCGGGGAGTCCCCTTTTTTTCTGTCCCCAGACATGGGTGCCTGGGGGCACTGGGATAAAGCTTTTTAATAACTGCCTGTTTCCTGGCAGAGCAAGCCAGGCTCCAGGCATGATGTCTCTTGCCACAGTTTGGACACTTGGCAGTTCTGTCCTTCTGGCCATCTTTGTGTGCCTTGATGCACAATTCTGTTTTATGTGCCTTGCTGCACACACCACATTTGGCTTTGGCCTTGCAGTTGGCCTGGTGGTGCCCAAACTTCTGGCACGTGAAGCACCTCAAGGGCTCTGGTACATATGCCCTGAGCTTGTACGAGCCCCAGTTACCCAGATCAAGGGTGGTGATTGGGGCTCCCTTGAGGGTGACCAGGACTTGCCTGGTTGGAGACTTCCCTTTGGTAATGTGGGAAGCCTCCACCACTTGAGGGAGAGACATGATCACCTCCACGTCAAACCCTAGTGGGAAACCAAGTAGCACCATCTTGGTCCTTTTCTCTTGGGAGGTCAGTGGCGAGATACACACTTTTCTCCCATCTTTAAGTACCTTGGTCTCCTGCAGTAAATGTAGGGTGGCTTTGTCTTTGGGCACAATGATCATGCCCTCATCTCTAGCAATTCGGGTTGAAAGTCTGATTTGCCTTTCCTTTTCCAATGCTCTTACCAGCTGGTATGCATTGTCAAAGTCTTCAGGCTTCTTCAGTACCTTAAAGTGCATGAAGCGATTTGGGGTGGGTTTAGACTCTCCTTTAGAGTCTGTTTCCACCCTTCGTTGCTTCACGCCTCCCTTTTGATGGGGTTTAAGGCCTTTAGTTGTAGGGGCAACTGGTTTGGCTGGTTCAGTTTGAGCCCCTGCGTGACTTTGAGAATTCTGAGATGTCAAATTTCTGTCAGTCTGAGTAGCATAGACAGACTTTGTTGGGGGTGATTTTTCTGTCTTGTCCATGATCTTTGCTGCAGGCCGGACATGATCGACCTGCGTTTTCGCTTTCTTTTGTCCCCCTATAGCCTTGTAAGGCTTCAGGGTGACTGCCTTTGTCAGATTCATGCTGTAGTCATTATTGTTTTGGTCATTTAGAGAGGGGGTGGTATTATTTGTGTAATCCATGTGGTATCAGCTTTGGTTCAGCCTCACGCAACCCCACCCACCACAGAGTCCAAAAAGGGGAAGCTGTATGTTAGAGCACATTCTCTAACAGCCACGGGCGCTAACGTGAGGGTATACGCAACCACTGTGTTGTTTGTGGGACGGCGCTCACGGGACCTGTGTGAGGCCAAACAACACAGTAACTGCTTGGCCCTAGCCTCCTATTGGAGACCAGCTGATTAACCTGATCGAGCCAGTTCAGGCCGCCCGTCTTGCCGGAATAGAGGCCCAAAGAGGCGTGTTGCTAGCTGCAGGGCGTACTCATTCACGGCATCGCTCAAACTCCAAGACTCCCGTCTCCCAGCCCACAGGGCTGCCATGTACGGCAAACGCATGGATAGGAAATAGAACCTCTGGAGAGAGACCAGAGGGGATGCCTCCCCTCCTACACGGTAAGCATCATTGACAGTGGGGCTAGGAT